>NC_090251.1:37582893-37840896 GCF_037325665.1 Littorina saxatilis | reverse complement strand
TCTCTCTCTCTCTCGAGGTATTACACACCGGTACGACCGAACATAAGGTATCAATAAACTCCTCTTGTGCAGCGGGTTGAAAGTATACCCTGATCCCTCGGAGATATACCTCCACTCCGGTCTGAACGACCTCACGTGACATGTTATATGGTAGAAGAGCATGCTGTCGCTTATTCTCCTTCTGAAGATGAGGTATACCCTCAGTTCGGTTAGACTGAAACGATGCTCAAGCAGTGGAATTTGTGTGTGGTTTGTTTCAGAGCAAAATGTTATTTTATCCAAACAAGAAGATATTCTCGCGCACCGCCTTGTTCAGGATATCCACAAGTTGACAATGATGTGTGCGAAATAAATAAACAATGAAACGAACCAGAACGGACGGACGGACGGGCAGACTGACGGACGGACTGACGGACGGACCGACGGGCAGATTGAGGGACGGACCGATCGATGGACGGACGGAGGGACGGGGGGAGGGGGGGGGGGGCGGCGGGAGGGGGGGGGGGGGGGGCGTTACGGGTAACCCCTCCTGATCCGGTCCTGCAGGGTATTCCTTCAACCCTCTGCACAAGAGGAATCTATTCGGATACAGACTGAAGGACGGACGGACTGACGGACGGACTGATGGACTGACAGACAGACTGTCGGACGGACCGTATGGACGGACATACGGACGGACTAAAAGGACGAAGGAACGAATAAACGAAGGAAATAACGAAGGTCGGAACGAAAGAGCGAACGAACCAACCCACGAATGAACGAACGAACGAACGAACGAACGAGCAAACAAACAAACAAACAAACAAACAAATAAACAAGCAAACAATAAACAATAATTGTGTGCAATCTGGCCCATTTTCAGGGCATTTGTCAAACGTTTGGAGGAGGTCCACAGTTAGGCCTGGGTGGGGGGGGGGGGGGGGTTGTCCCACCAACAGGAATTCCCCCCCCCCCCCTCTCCCCTGTATTGGGCCCTGCACAAGAGGAATTTATTGATACGGACTGAACTTGAAGAACGGATTGACTGACGGACGGACGGACTGACGGACGTACTGAAGGACTGTCGGACGAACTGTCGAACGAACGAACGAACGAACGAACGAACGAACAAACGAACGAACAAACGAACGAACGAACTGACGAACGAACAAACTGACGAACGAACAAACAAACGAACAAATTAGCAAATGAATACATACATTCGCAGAAAGAAAAAGGCAAAAGGTACATTTGTGGAGTCAGTAAGGGGGGTGGGTGGGCTTCCGGAACCCAGGAACCTTGGGAATCCCCCCTGGCCTAGAACACACACACACTGATCGACACTGACACACACACTGACACACACAACTTGACGAACGCACACACACACACACACAATACACACACACACATCCACACCGGCACACACACACACACGCACGCACACACACACTGTGACACACACACGTAAACACACACACCGGCAATGACACTGACACACACACACGTACCGTACACACTGACGGGCACACTGCCGGGCACACACACACACACACACACACACACACACACACACACACACACACACACACACACACACAAACACAAACACATACTGACATACTCGCAACTGACATAGCAGAGGGGGGTGGTAAGTCATTTGAACGTTTAATTTCTTTTGTCACAAATTTAACTACCCATCCGTTCCTTGTGTTTTTATTTTGAGATAGTTTTGTATTTTTAGTCACTGCAGCGAAGGGACATCACTCCCGCCACCTTATCTGTATCTTCTTCTGCTTGTTGCCAGTCCAAATCGTCCAAATGTAGTGGTCATCTGCAGAGACGCCGCCGTGCCGTACAGCTTATCCTGGATGGGAGTCGGGATTCGCTTTTTTTGCACTGCCATTGATGCCAAGAACGGAGCAGCCAGGGTCATTTCAATTTTCATCCAGGAATGGCACAAGCGAGCCAAACCGGCCGATGGTCTTTCGACTCCATGGAGACAGCTGGTGAAGGTAATACTATTTTTATTCCTACATTCGTGTTGACGACAGAGTGCAACGTTTCTAAAATATGATCGGTGCTAACAGAGCAGCAGGAATATACGTGCCCTTGATGACTTGGTCACTTTCGGTTTCACGGTACCAGTAAAGTCGATCGAACCCCCCCCCCCCCCCCCCCCCCTTCCTTTTAGGACCTAAACAAATCTGAAAAAATCAGGTCTTGAAAGGAAGAAGTCTTGAGATGAGAGTAAATATAGAGAGGTTGTGGACAGACAAATCTGAGAAAACAGGGTCTTAAAAGGGAGGGAGTCTTTAATCAGGGGATATTAAAAGTGTTGTTCCACTGTACTACCAAAAAGAGGGGATACTGTTTGATGTTACTGTAAAGACTTACAGTAACACTGTTCTCTCCGATTGCCAGTGTTTGTACTTTGAAACAGATTGTATGACCGGCACGGTTGGCCTTGTGGTAAGGCGCCCGCCCCGTGATCGGGAGGTCGTGGGTTCGAACCCCGGCCGGGTCATACCTAAGACTTTAAAATTGGCAATCTAGTGGCTGCTCCGCCTGGCGTCTGGCATTATGGGGTTAGTGCTAGGACTGGTTGGTCCGGTGTCAGAATAATGTGACTGGGTGAGACACGAAGCCTGTGCTGCGACTTCTGTCTTGTGTGTGGCGCACGTTAAATGTCAAAGCAGCACCGCCCTGATTGGCCCTTCGTGGTCGACTGGGCGTTAAGCAAACAAACAAACAGATTGTATCCTGAAATTTAGCACTCCATGTGTTAACATTTCCACTTCCAGGTCTGTAGTGTGCAAACGTGTTGTCACTGTTACAGCTGAAATGAACTAACAAGAATACTAGTCTGATGTACATAAAATATGGGAGAGGTTTGGGGTCGGGGGTGGATGGCAAGCATAACATTGATAAATGACTATAGTTTTGCAGTGGTTTGCTCTCTTGTACTATGAGTGTTAACAGCAATTGTTTATAATTTGTTACTCAACTTACTGTAAGGACTATTACTATTAGCTTTTCTCAGCAACTGCAAACAATTGTGACTTAATTGCAAGAGCGCTTCATTAAACATTGGGACACTTCTTTTGTTTTTTTTAATGGCTATAGTGTAGAAACTAGAAATGCTGAGATACATTAATGTAGTCATGAACAACAGCAACAACAAAAACAAGAACATGTTTTGAATTCTGATAGCTAATGAAACTGACAGCTTGATTAGAATTATGTAGTTTTTGCAATTGCTGACTGAGTTGCATCCTTTGGTTTTACCTTGCATTGATTATCACCTTTGCTGACAATTGACTCATTGAGTGCAGTATTGAGTAACGTATAGTTATTTTATTTCAAGTTAACTTCTGGCTCTGCATGGTGTTAATCCTACTCAAACTTAGTCAAAGTAAGGTATCATTATTTATGAATAATGTGAAGTTGAAGATACAAATTAATGAGAAAGTTTGTGTATTTTTCTGTACAATCTTGCTATTTACTGTTTCAGTGCTGAACCATTTGCTTGAATGCTTGATCAGATGATGACAGAGTGACACCTGGTGGTACCCAATAAAACTGCCTTTGCTGCTATAACTACAAGAAATTTCTACAATTCAGAACAGTAAGTGCATGAGGTTCCATTTTAAGCTGTCAAGAGTAAATCTCAGGAATAGATTAGAAGATTTAGTTATGTCACACATGTCTTGCTTTCTTGACTTTTCTCACACTCTCTTGTCAGACTCAGAGAGTGCATGATTGTACATTTTTTTTACAGTAATTTTTTATGTTCCTAATTGGAAAACAAATGTGTCATAATCTTAGTGTTTAGAATAACTATATGGCAGAGAGAATCATGGAAATGATTGGGCGATGGGGGTGTGTCGCTGGTGTGCAAGAGGGTGGGTGGGTGTGGAGAGAGTAGTGATGGTAGTCAACTACTAACTAAAAGATTACTGATTGCATACATTTAGTGTTTATTGATTTGGAGGGTGGGGGAGGAAGGCAAGCAGTATTATTACATGTGTATGGGTATACTAGTTGTGCATGTTCCAAATGGGGGTGGAGGTTGGCATGGCAAGCAATAGCTCAGTCGGAAGTGTGGCCTTGAAACCGGTTGTGGGGATTTATTTCTCAGAATTGACGTTGTGCAGACTCTGCTTGGTTTCTGAATAGCTTATTAAGCCTGTGACTGTGTGCATACATAAAGATCTCAAGTTCACAGTTTCAGGGCTTGGAATTAATGGAAACATCAACACACATGTAGGAAAAACTCAAAAAAAGGAGGGGGGGGGGGAGTTTGGTCCCACGGTAGTGTTTGAATGAAAGCAATCTTACTTTTTAAGAGGGTAATCTTGCAGGACTATGATTCTTACATTGGTAGTTGACTAGTGTAGTTGTGGTTTTGTACTAGTGAGGAATGTCATCTATGTCATGTGATTTCTTGCTTCTTCTTTTTGTGTGTGCAGCTAAAGATGTTGGACCTTGCCTACAGCCTAGTTTTGCATAGATCTCCAACACCGTGGCTTTACTCTGAGACACCTCAGAAAACACAGCCTTTTCTGCTGCTGAAAGGTAAACATTAGGTTAAATTTGTGTTTGTTTTGATTTGTATGTTTTCCTTTTGTAGTCTATGGCAGGAGATTTGTGCAGGTGTACAAATGGTAGAGGTGTCAGAGGAAATGTCCACTTGTTACTTGTCTCTATATCAGTATATATGTATCACAAATACGCATCAAATGTACTGATCAATAGAGACCACATGGACAATTTCAAGCACTTTTCTGCCAGGGGTAGGGTCAGCTATGTAAGAATCATGTCTTACTCTGTTCATGCAAAAATAAGGTTCTGCATTTGAATGAGTTTGAATCAGGCACCTGTGTTTTTGCTCTTGTTTGTGCCCTCTTGTGAACTGTTAACTTATGAACAACCACCCCAGCAAGCAACTCTTTACTGTTCTGAGCACAACAGAAGAGCGCATGGTCTGGGCATATGGATGGTAAACACATCTCATGCACAAGTACAGGCCTGAAAGTGGCGAGTATTTTCAATTACTCGCCATGGCGAGTAAAAATCATGTAAATGGTGAGTAGAAATGTTAATCTACTCGCCACATGTGAGTAAAGTTGATAAAACAAATGGTTGTTTTGACGAGTAAAGTTTCAGTAAATTATGAGAAGTACATGTACTAGCAGTGCTTCATTTTGTGGACTTTCAGTGCTGAAGTATGATTGTGTGGATTGATCATTTTGTATTCTGTTATTCAGATTGCCACTTGCTTTCTTTTACATATATTTACAAGTTGGTGGCTGATTTGTGTGTGTTGCAGAACACAGGTCCATGAATAAAAGAACCCAGCTGGTATTCTTCATTCATGGAAAATGAAAGGAAATTTATCAGCCAGGATTCGCCACTCACTCTGCTAAGGGGGAACCCCGGTCAGCCCTACAGTGGATGAACAGCTTGGTCCTTGGAGGGAAAGGTAACTACTGCAGCACTTTAGAAGGGGTCTATGTCGACCAACAGTGGCTGTATTCCCTGTATGTTAATTTCCTGTACATATACAGGGAATATACTTCCGTTAGACGCCATGGAATTACTTCAAGCTTGTGAAAGTGATTCAATGGACGAGAGTACCAGCGAGGAAAACATAATACCAGGCTGTTGGGGGTGGGGGTGCAGATGTTTCTTTAACTAAATCCGTTTTGATAAACGGTCGAAGCATGTTTTGCTTGATTGGATGCCGCACGCGAATTCAGGATTTTAAATAGATTCTCCTATCTAACCGCAGTCACGCGCTTGGCGCAAGATTGTACGATATTATACTTCTTTACAGAAAATCCAACTGTATTCCCGGTACACAGGGAAAACACCTATGGCTATGGGGAATACACCTTCTTTTGGTCGACATAGACCCCTTCAACCTTACAATATGTGAATGTGTAGAATATTATGCTTTTGCTTAAAGCTTGTTACATATGACTAAGACAGAAATGTTAATCATTCCCTTGGTGCAAATCATAAAAAGAACAATAGCGATCTGATGTACTGTGGATCAATCGAGGAAAAGGTGTGTATGACCTAGAAGAAACTGGTTTTGAAAGTGCTGAGGATGGATGGAACATTGATGCAATATCATTTACTACATTGAACCTGGGTTTCAAACTGAAGTGCTTTTTTATGCAGGGTTCGTACAGAGTCCTTGAACCCTGGAAAACTCCTTGAAAATTGGAAAACCTTTTCCAGGCCTTGAAAAGTGCTTGAAAATAGAGTTTTGTTAAATAGTCATTGAAAAGTACTTGATTTTTCCAAATTGTTGCCTATACATTTCGTCAGCAGCTTGTCTTATTTAAAAAAAAATGCAACCCCCTTTTTTTTCGTCAAATACAGTACACACATTTTGGGAGAATAAAAGATCGAGTGAAAACAAATTAAAGCAGACGAACTAACTATTACTAGTCACCTGTAGTTGCTTCCCTTCCTGAAGGTAAGCTTGGTGCTTTGCATTAAATTGGGGAAAATCATGTCCTTGAAAAGCATTTATTTGGTCCTGGAAATGTCCTTGAAAACTCCTTGAATTGTATCAGCTCTGCCCTGCAGGAACCCTGTTTATGCTTCTTGTTATATATATGGTCTCGATTGACTCCTGTGTTCAAGAGACTGTAAACAACCATAAACAATCTTGTGTTGTTATGTGGTGGTGGTTTTGCTGTTGTCTAGCATCTACCCGTAATTGGCTTTATCAAATGCACCAGAAACGAGCATGAGTTTGTCGGATTAGTGAACTGTTTGAAAAACTTTAATGTATTTGTGGTTGACAGGTTGTTATTATTTCTATATTGTGTTCTTCTTTTTCTCAGGTGGGCTGTCTTCTGAAACATATGAATCGGGAGCGTCACATCTTTCTTCCTGAGACATCCCCTCTTGAAAATGGTGTGGCGTTTAGCTGAATGGAAACGTGGCAGTGTCCTGTTTTTCATAGCTTCGATGCGCGAAGTTGGGGATTTCAGCAGAGAATTTATTGATTGATTAATTAATTAGTTATTTAAGCTCACCTCACTCCTTAGTGTTTTTTAGGGGGATGGGGGGGGGGGGGGTGGTGTTGGCCTGGATCTTGTTAGTGAACTTTCTTTCTGGCAACTCGCATCAGAAATTCCAGGTTTGCTTTCAAGGCAATAGACGGTTTTTGAAAATAATTCTGTTAGGATTATCAGCAGTCCGGAGGTGTAAAAATCCCTGTACTGCAGTCAGGTTTTTCAAAACATCTCGAGCACGCTCTACGCCTCTGATGGGCTGTATCCCACAATCGGGACAAACGACCAACTTGGATGTGTATGCCATGCGCACAATATGATACCCCTTGCCTTTAAAAATCAGCGGTCACGAGTTCATCACAGTTCAGAATTTGTTGTGTAAAAGATAGCCGCTGTCAGCTAGCCATTCGTGGCTCAGGTGATTATATTTAATACAAATTTAAAAAAAGGTTTCTTATGTAGCGCACGCCGCACAGCATACACATCACAGTCAGTCGCTTGTCCTGATCGCAGGATAGCGTGAAACATGCTCCGGGAGACTGCCAATAATCCTTACATAGTTATTTAAAGAAATTGTGTATTGGTACAGCATGTTATGCATGTACTAAGATAGCTATTTGTAAATATTTGGTAGATATTTATGGTGGTGTCCCGAATTGCTCCCTCCCAATTTGCCCCATCCCATATGGTCCCCAATTATTCTTGCATTTTGCTGTGAGTAACATAAAGGCATTTGTCTGAAGCGCATTTCCAAAAAGACCCCCCGCGGGTTAGGGGGAAGAATTTACCCGATGCTCCCCAGCATGTCGTAAGAGGCGACTAACGGATTCTGTTTCTCCTTTTACCCTTGTTAAGTGTTTCTTATATAGTCAATGTTTGTACAGATTTTAGTCAAGCAGTATGGAAGAAATGTTAAGTCCTTTGTACTGGAAACTTGCATTCTCCCAGTAAGGTAGTATATTGTACTACGTTGCAAGCCCCTGGAGCATTTTTTTTATTAGTGCTTTTGTGAACAAGAAACAATTAACAAGTGGCTCTATCCCATCTCCCCCCCTTTCCCTGTCGCGATATAACCTTCGTTAAACACCAATTAAAGAAAGAATTTCCAAAAAGCATAGTTACCATTTGTTTTTTTAAATCTGAATCCGTGACTGTTGTTCTTGAATACTCTTTCGTTTAGGTTTCCAAAAATGCTGATATAAAGGGGAAGGATAGTTGAAACTGTAACCGTTTACATTTTGCTCCCAGATTTGCAGTTGTTGTTTTTACTAGGAGTTTGGACGGGCTCGGTGTTCTTGTGGATAAGACATCGGCCTCCTATTCAGAAGGTCATGAGTCAAAATCGCGGCCGCCTGGTAGGTTAAAGGTGGAGAATTTTCTGATCTCCAAGGTCATTGCTTATGTGCAGACCTGCTAGTGCCTTATCCTCCTTCGTGTGTACACGCAATCACAAGACCAAGTGCGCACGGAAAAGATCCTGTAACCCATGTCAGAGTTTGGTGGGTTATAGAAACACAAAAATACCCTGCATGCTTCCCCCGAAAGCGGCGTATGGCTGCCTGAATGGTGGGGTAAAAACGGTCATACACGTAAAAATCCACTCGTGCAAATTTGTGAGTGAATGTGGGAGTTTCAGCCCATGAGCAAAGAAGAAGAAGAACTATGAGTTTTACTCTTTTAAAAAAATTATTTTCAAATTCGAAGATTGCCACAACAGTAGTCTATCTCATCCGACTTGAACCCTTCAGACTCCCTGTACATGTACTTGCAGTTTAAACTCATATTTTGTCTGAGAATAGTTTTCAAATGCAAAGTCCTTCAGAAAAACTGCGAGATAAAAATCTGGAGTGCTGATATCGTGTTGGTGTATCGTGTCAGTGGCCGAGTGGTAACGCACTTGCGCTCGGAAGCGAGAGGTTGCGAGTTCGACCCTGGGTCAGGGCGTTAGCAATTTTCTGCCCCCTTTCCTAACCTAGGTGGTGGGTTCAAGTCTTTCGGATGAGACGAAAAACCGAGGTCCCTTCGTGTACACTACATTGGGGTGTGCACGTTAAAGATCCCACGATTGACAAAAGGGTCTTTCCTGGCAAAATTGTATAGGCATAGATAAATTTTCATAAAAATGTCCACCAAAATACCCGTGTGACTTGGAATAATAGGCCGTGAAAAGCAGGATATGCGCCGAAATGGCTGCGATCTGCTGGCCGATGTGAATGCGTGATGTATTGTGTAAAACAATATTACATCTCACACGGCATAAATATATCCCTGTGCCTTGAATATGTGCGCGATATAAATTGCATAAAATAAAATTAAAATAAAATCCCCGAGCTTAGAACTGTACCCACAGAATACGCGCAATATAAGCCTCATATTGATTGGTATGTAAGAAATGTTAAAGTCCTTTGTACTGGAAACTTGCATTCTCCCAGTAAGGTAGTATATTGTACTACGTTGCAAGCCCCTGGAGCAATTTTTTGATTAGTGCTTTTGTGAACAAGAAACAATTAACAAGTGGCTCTATCCCATCCCCCCCCCCCCCCCCCCCCCCCCTCTTTCCCCGTCGCGATATAACCTTGAACGGTTGAAAACGACGTTAAACACCAAATATAGAAAGAAAGAATAATCTTTGAACAGCATTTGGTTGGAAAATGAAAGTCTTCACAAAGCTATCTTCTTCTATTTGTGTGGGTTAATATAAATAGGATTTAACATAACAATGTGGTACTGGTATGGGTTTTGTAAAGTGATTACTCAACTTCTGTGAATTGTACCTTCGTGGTGATCATGCTACACACTGGGTAATTCAAGCACAGAAAATAATATTTCTTAATAATTTGGCCTTATAAATGTACTCCGTGACTGTATTTGTATATGGTGAAAAGGAGAAGATATAAAATTTGTGAAATAGGACTTCGTATTTGGTTTTGTCATAATGAATTTGTTGTTTCTGTGTGTGTGTGTGTGTGTGTGTGTGTGTGTGTGTGTGTGTGTGTGTGTGTGTGTGTGTGTGTGAGAGCATGCATGCGTGCTTATGTGTGAGTGCACAATTGTGTGTGTGTATTAATCCAGCAGAAACAGCTTCTCTTCCATACATTTGAATCATTTATATTGATACCACATGGAGACTATTCTGAACACACAAGCGTGGTTTTCTCTCTACAGTGCTTTTCCTAAAGTTAAATATTGAATTTTTGAATTTAAAAGTTTTTGGCACACCACTTTAAGATAATGCTCAAGGAAAATAAATAGTCTTCTTTTTTCATTAACGCTTTTTCTCACAGTGATGTGTCAATATCTCAGACGCAAATCCAGAGTCATGCACCGTTTTATGCTTGGGAAGCGCACTATACTCACTTTGGTAACGGTCACTGTTAGAAACATGCATACCAATCAATCAATTAAGCGAAAATGAATGATAAGATTCGATTATGTTCTTCTTTTTGTGCACAGGCGGTTATATACAAACGTGCATAGTGTCAAAAGAAATCACACACACACACACACACACACACAAAGTATGAAGAAGCCCCTCCAACTTTTGGTTGAGTTTGACTGCATTACCTTGAGGAGACTGACGACACTTCACAATGGAAAAAATAATAACTTTTACATTTCAGTGATTTGTTTTAAGTACAAAAGTACAAGTGAAAGTAGAAATAAATTAATGTGACACTATCCCGTAATCACATATCAGGGTCAACTATAATCAGTCCATTGGTTTACAAAACTTTATTCAATTTGTTATCATGACAGAAACAATGCATTGTTTTTTTAAGATAACTCAAGCATAAATGCTTATTTTAAGTCATCCTGGTATGTACATAACAAAGTTTAGCATGATGGCGGACTAGATACATTTACTCATTTCAGACATCGAAAACAAACAGACAAACCTGATGCGCAAGCAATCAAAAAATGGAGGGGGTGGTAGTACAGAACTTGGTGGGGGTAAAAACAAGAAACAAAAAGAAATGGGGTACGAGAGAACAGAATTCAGCATAAGGGGGAAAAAAAAGGACGACGAAGACTTGGAGCGCCAGAAATGTTGGAAGAGTGGGTCACGTCACAATAATATTAAATGCACAGAAGACACACACGCAAAGTTAATACATTTTGTGATCGGCGAAAATGGCACTAAATTACATAACGATTGGGCCATAATCGATAAGTCGAAACAAGGACACAAAACACGAGAGAAATTACGAAGAACAATTGGTCAGGCAGCATTTGTCTCATGACAGTGTCAAATGAACATTACAGTGAATAAAATGTGGAGGCTCATGTACGGAACATGCCTGGTTGTCTTAATAAATTCTTGTACAGTTATGAATATGGTCTGATTGACATTCCGGGAATATTGCGGGATGCCTTTCAATAATATTTCAATAAACTTATAATCAGTTATCAATTGACAATAATCGTACATCTCTACACAAGGGTCAATGCAACAAATAGTGCTCAGCAGTCTCCCTTGGGTAACCGCACTCACATTTGGGGCATTCCTTGAGGTGCCGCTGACATAAATCAAAATTCAAATCACTCATACCAATACGCAGTCTGCAATTATGGACTTTTTCAAATCTATCTCCAAAATAATAATGACATGGTACTTTAAAATCAACGTTGATTGCAGTAAAGTAATTGACTGACAATTAGGGTTGTATGTGGGGTGCCTAAAATTTGAACTTTTCTTATTCCCGAATATTTTGTGTGGGCGCAGAAGCACGGGGCAAATGGTATTGTTTTTTTTTCTGGAGGGGGATCAGACAATATAAAACCAATTAGAGGCCGAGTTGCCTGACAGAAAGGCCAATTCTAGCCCCAGTCCATACCGGTTACATGTAATTAGCTATGCACACATTTGAGATCGATACCCAACCTTACTGAGCATCAGTTCTTTGCGTTATTTTAATTTTCTTGTTTTTCTTTAAAATAAAAAAGGGAATGGTTTTATTGATGTCATTTTATTATGTCATTATCTAGTCAGCATAAATGACTTTTGTGGATACAGGAGAAAGTGTTAAAATGTGAAGATTTCAAGTGTGGTTTGTGGTCATCTGCTCAGTTGACCACTTAAAATGTTGTTTCATTTGATGATACGTTTTGTTTGGTGTTCCCGCTTGAATGTGACAGTAAGTTGTACAATGTTACTGTGTGTGTGTGTGTGTGTGTGTGTGTGTGTGTGTGTGTGTGTGTGTGTGTGAGTGATGTGTGTGTGTGTGTGTGAGTGTGTGTGCGTGCGTGAGTGTGTTTGTGTGTGTTGGTGTGTGTGTGTGTTTGGTAACCGGCTTTGTACAGCGGGACCACCTTATTTTGTCATGTATTTTTATTCATTCTGGAGCTTTATTAAATAAACTGCCCATTTCAATCACAACTCTGGTCTGGTCTTATTGTCAGTGTTGCATAAATGATTGTATGTGAGCTTGTGAACATACAAAGAAAAAAGAAAGAAACATTCTGTGTCGAAATATCTTGACTAAAAATCAGGCGGAAGACTACACCTGTTGCATTTCCTATTATGCTCAGGCAATTATAACTGAGGGCGGAAGCGACAATGATTCGTTTTCCCCCCAGATAACATTAATTTGTAGAGACGGAAAAGGAACACGCACATTCTGGAACTGATTTGTGTAAATAACTGAGAGGGTGTTTTGTCTGTTTTGTGAAACGGTCCTCACACATTTGCAAAGTTCCACAGTTAGGCAGCTGAATTAAAGCATTACATAATGCATAGTGTAAACTCTAGGCCTACTTCAAGGTCTTATTACTTCAAGATGCATACACGTGCTGTTGTATCTGTTAGTGCTTGCCGGACACCAGTGCTGATTAAAATGGCTTAGATTGTTACTAATTTGAAACTACAGTATGTCCTTTTACGCGTTGTGGCAACTGAATTTTGTTGGTACCGATGATTTATACAAAGACTTTTATCACAGGTTTCTTCCATATCAAACATTTATACTTACCTTCAAGTTCGAGTTTACCTTTACTTTCACGAGGAGAGTCTGTGTGTGTGTGTGTGTGTGTGTGTGTGTGTGTGTGTGTGCGCGTGCGTGTGTGCACGCTTAAATATTCTTGATTTTTGAACATAAGCAGTTTATCTGTCATGGAGTTGTGTGTGTTTTCATGTCTGCGTGTTCTTTTCCCCCTCCTTCCTCCTCTCGGCAGTCCGGCTTCAGTCATTTTATTCCTCCCCTCAAAGCAGACAGCAGCATTGTGTTAATGTTCAGAACTTTGCCAGGTTTTTTGTTTGTTTGTTGTGCTTCTTTAATTTAGGTTTGTTGTTTGTTTAAAACACTCAAACATACGCACACATCCACACGCACACTTTTACTTTTTAAGTTATAATAAGTATTGCATTCAGCCACGGTTTTTTTTCTCAGTTGATATTCTGATTTTTGCCATTTTTTTGTGTAATTTGTTTTTGTTGTGCTTGTTTGATGTAGGTTTGGTGTTGTTTGTCGTTGTTTGTTTAACACACACTCAAACACACACTAACCAGACACACACACACACCACCACCACCACCACCACAAGAATAGGTTTACACTCACTTTTTCCTCCACGTTTTAATTTTGGCAATATCATTAACCCAGGATTGCAAAGCAGGGATCATTTGTCAATTTCATAACAACGTACATACAATTTCAGCTGGTCACTTCAATAAAATGTGCATCATCACAGGTTTCTGCTGGAATGACAGTGTCTTATCTGTCAACACAAAATACACACACACAAAATGAGTGTGATGCTGTATGCCTCCTAACAGATCCTAACTTCACCCTCCAAACCTCCCTGCAGATGTATGTTCTGTGCACAAAAATAACCTTTTAAAATATACAAAATGCAGACGACATTTCTACATTTGTAGTTGTGCTGCAGACCTGTTTACCCCCATAAGTGTTTTGGAGTAATGCTCAGCCCCAAAAATAGTAATCCTGGCACAAAAATAGTAATCCTGGTACAAAAATAGTAATCATCCAGCATTCGTCGCCAATTACAACGCACATGACAACTGTGTCTGCGAAACGCAATCATGCACATATATCCATCATTCACAAACAAAACACATCAGTCAGTTTTTGTAGTCATCATAATGTCAAAGAAGATTACATCAAAAGCACATGCATCACTGATTCTTTTTCTTTTGCTCGTAGTAGGCCTTTTTCAGTGTGTCAAGCGCTTCTCTACTGTACTTGCGCTTGCTGAAGGTACTGAACTTGTCAAATTCAGGTGCACGGAGCCCCTGGGGCTTTTAGTCATACCTCAGGCAGCTATCTATTAGAAGAACTACCAAGTTTCATTGACTTGCACCCAAAGAGTCAAGAACTGCGATTTTTTTACGAATCAATTTCGTACTCGGACCCGGCTGGTCTTGACCTATTTTTGGATCTAAATTTAGATCAGGTAGATCACCACATCATGCACAAAAAGACACGTCACTAGCAAACTATGTCAGACATCATCATGAGTTTGTATAAAACAAAATGGAGGCCGGAATCACTCAGTTGAATCGAACTCCGACCAAACACCACGTAATAACTAGGTTAATTTATGCACTCGCGTGAACAAGAAACTGTCGAGCTTCACAGATGTCGTCGTTGGGTAGTTTTACTACCATAGGAGGATTTTTGAACTGTAAATGCACTCAGCTGCAACAAAAACGCAAAACGAAGGCTGTAAGCTGCACTGTGCCTTTAAGTAGCTCAACACAATGATCGCAGCCCAGGGTGCTAACACAGTTTGGAAGGTCAAGGTTTTATAGTATGCTTCACTAACGGGATCTTATAAAAAAAGCTAAAACATTTACCACTGAAGAAAAACCATCTCTGAACAATTCAAAATTGTCACACTACTAGTTTTACATTTTAAGGATCTTGCCTAGTGCACATCTTTTTATTATGAAACATTTGTATTGTAAACAAAAGAAAACACAATGTCTTGTGATCTGTAAATGTTCTTAATACAGGGAACTTTATACATTGTTCAAGTGAAGTACTGTACAGCCTATTTAGCTTGTTCATTTTCTCCCTATAATCTGCTACAATTCAATAAACTGCTGTAAACTTGTGCCCTTAAAGTAGATTTATGTCCTTCTGTGTGGGCACCTTCTTCTTCTTCTTCCTCTTCAGTGTTCAGTGTTTGCATTTGGATGTGTGCTCTCTGGCCAAGTCTTGTTGCACAGGGGTACGGGTGGCAAGAAAAGGCCACCCTCTCAGAACGTGTTGCAGAGTCTGTTCTTCCTACCCTAGCCACAGTCGCACGCTGTAGGTGCAAAACCTATCCTTTTGATGTGTACCTTCAGACAGCAGTGTTCTGTGCAAAGGCGAAAGATGGCTGTCTGTTCTGCGTGAGTAAGATGGGGCTATGGTCTTGAATGAGCTGGTAGCTGTCTGTCTTTAAAAAAAAAAAAAAATAGACATCAAAGAAGCTGCAGCACCAGCCAAGTGTTGACTGTTTTCTTTATGCGTAACCTGGTCCTGGCAGTAGCTGTTGTCCATCTGTAAACAAGCAAGATCATTATTATAATATATTGATGGTGTATTTGTTTTACCCAAAAGACGATTAAAATAACATTTAATTTTTGTTTTAGTTATGTGGCATACATGCAGTGGAACGATCATATCTTGTGATATCTTCCCTCTGAGAAAAAAACTACTATTCAAAATGTACTTTTACATACTTTTTTGTTAACTTAGGCTTTTGAAGATCCACATCCAATCCTGCCACAATGTAGGCACAATCATAGGCTAAAATTGTCAGGGTTATTTACCATCGAACTGTCCTCAACATTCTATGCTGACACACACACATGCACACACACACTGGCACAGACACATAACTTGACTTCACTTAGGAAGGTTATGTGATGCTTAAATCATTTGTCTTGCCACTAGTTCATCACAAGTAACCACTGTGTTTATTGCTGGTATGTGCTTAAATGGAGGGATAGTCTTATCCCATGGTAAAACATTTTTTTTTTTAAAAAGCCTGGCAGGTGATGTGAGATGTGAGCCAAACTGTGTTCACGAAAAGCAGCCGGCCTTTAATAACACAAAGCTGCCTCTGTACACAATTCTGCTTTTACACATGCTATCCCTTAACTTGGATTCATACCAAAAATCAAGCCTGGTTTCATAGGAAACAGTCAGAATGTTGATTCAGCATTTAGAATGATAATCTTATTTCATGTACACGCCTTGGCAAATCTGACAATTAAGTAAGCAGAAGTTTTCTTCACGGGACGGATTTGCTCATTTTATTATGTAGCAATGCACTTCACTTGGTCACATACACCCCCCCCCCCCCCCTCTGTGCACAGTGATAGTTTTAAACAAGGAATTCTGTAAACACAGGGGTGGTCAAATACACCCCCCCCCTTCCCTCTGTGCACAGTGATAGTTTTAAACAAGGAATTCTGTAAACACAGGGGTGGTCAAATACACCCCCCCCTCTTCCCTCTGTGCACAATGATAGTTTTAAACAAGGAATTCTGTAAACACAGGGGTGGTCAAATACACCCCACCCCCCCCCCCCCTTCCCTCTGTGCACAGTGATAGTTTTAAACAAGGAATTCTGTAAACACAGGGGTGGTCAAATACACCCCCCCTTCCCTCTGTGCACAGTGATAGTTTCAAACAAGGAATTCTGTAAACACAGGGGTGGTCAAATACACCCCCCCCCCTTCCCTCTGTGCACAGTGATAGTTTTAAACAAGGAATTCTGTAAACACAGGGGTGGTCAAATACACCCCCCCCCCTTTCCCTCTGTGCACAGTGATAGTTTTAAACAAGGAATTCTGTAAACACAGGGGTGGTCAAATACACCCCCCCCCCTTCCCTCTGTGCACAGTGATAGTTTTAAACAAGGAATTCTGCTGTAAACACAGGGGTGGTCAAATCCACCCCCCCCCCCTTCTCTCTGTGCACAGTGATAGTTTTAAACAAGGAATTCTGTAAACACAGGGGTGGTCAAATACACCCCCCCCCTTCCCTCTGTGAACAGTGATAGTTTTAAACAAGGAATTCTGTAAACACAGGGGTGGTCAAATACACCCCCCCCCCTTCCCTCTGTGCACAGTGATAGTTTTAAACAAGGAATTCTGTAAACACAGGGGTGGTCAAATACACCCCCCCTTCTTCCCTCTGTGCACAATGATAGTTTTAAACAAGGAATTCTGTAAACACAGGGGTGGTCAAATACACCCCCCCCTTCCCTCTGTGCACAGTGATAGTTTTAAACAAGGAATTCTGTAAACACAGGGGTGGTCAAATACACCCCCCCCCCCCCCTTCCCTCTGTGCATAGTGATAGTTTTAAACAAGGAATTCTGTAAACGCAGGGGTGGTCAAATACACCCCCCCCCCCTTCCCTCTGTGCACAGTGATAGTTTTAAACAAGGAATTCTGTAAACACAGGGGTGGGACTCTCTTGTGATGAAAAAGGAGGAAATCCCTTTTTTTCCAGGGGGTTCGGGGGCATGTTACCCCGAATTTTGGTTAAATGGTACATTAAAATCTGTGCAATCTGACAAAAAAGACATTCTCCACACTCCCCAACCTCCCCCCCCCCCCCCCCCCCCTCAAAATTACTATTAGTTATCAGGAGTTTTCAGTCAGCACAATTTAACTCTCAAGCCTCCAGTGTTCTGTTTCATCTCCACGTCACTCCAAATCATTCAGTCAACAAGTCATAGATATTGTAATGAAATGTGACGCGGAAAAATAGATTACTCCAGCAGAATTCGTAAGTTGTGTCCGCGGAAATCCGCGGAAAAGTCCCACCCCTGAAACAGCACTGCATGGGGCCTTTTCCAGAAATAAATTCATCAAAAAATGTCAACTCACAACAGCAAGAGTCAGTGTGTCGATTGTTCATATGTGACAAAGTTGAGGGATGAGCTTATCCTATCTTAAAGCCTGGCCAGAACTGAGACGGTGACGAGAAGTAGTGTGCCTATAATGACACAATGCTTTCTTCGTAACCAATTAGATTCAACATCTCAGATCTGGTCAGGCCTATACAAATGCCATCTCTCAACTTGGTCCATACAAAAATCATGAACCTGGCTTAATTCTGTACAGAGTGGGAATTTGTTTTTCTCTTTTTCGAAATCCAAAATAAGCAAAATCAGGTCTTAAAATCAATCAATCAATATGAGGTTTATATCGCGCGTATTCCGTGGGTACAGTTCTAAGAGCAGGGATTTATTTTATCTTTTTATTTTATGCAATTTATATCGTGCACATATTCAAGGCGCAGGGATTTATTTATGCCGTGTGAGATGGATTTTTTTTTACACAATACATCACGCATTCACATCGGCCAGAAGATCGCAGCCATTTCAGCGCATATCCTACTTTTCACGGCCTATTATTCCAAGTCACACGGGTATTTTGGTGGACATTTTTATCTATGCCTATACAATTTTGCCAGGAAAGACCCTTTTGTCAATCGTGAGATCTTTAACGTGCACACCCCAATGTAGTGTACATGAAGGGACCTCGGTTTTTCGTCTCATCCGAAAGACTAGCACTTGAACCCACCACCTAGGTTAGGGAAGGTGGGAGAAAATTGCTAACGCCCTGACCCAGGGTCGAACTCGCAACCTCTCGCTTCCGAGCGCAATTGCGTTACCACTCGGCCACCCAGTCCAAGTCCAAATGGAGCAAGTCTTAAAATGGGAGTGAATTTACAGATGTTATGAACAAGAAGTCTGCGAAAACAGGGTCATTAATAGGAAGGAGTCTTAGATTGGGGTGTCTTAAAAGGGGCAGGGGTGGAGGCCACTGTAATGACCATGAAATAATCAAAATAATACTATCAGTCATCTTATTCTCTACCAAATTTCTAGAGGTCAAGACAATGATACAGATTATTTACTTGTGTCACTGTTAGTGTCATTCTATGAATAACAGACCGATAGAAAGAGAGCTCTGTGTCTTGTACCTGGGTTCGTGCTCAGTTGCTTGAAAATTGACTTGTCAGAGGTTCTTCTTCAGCCTTACACCAGCCTACAGCGGTAGCTTCTACTTCACCAAACTTTGTTCTGAAACAAAACAAATAAAACACATCTTCAGGGTCAAGCATATGTATCAAATCATGATCACACAATTAAACCTTCTTCTTTGGTCAGTACTATTGAAGATTTGTTAATTGTTTCTTGTTCACAAAAGCACTAATCAAAAAATTGCTCCAGGGGCTTGCAACGCAGTACAATATATTACCTTACTGGGAGAATGCAAGTTTCCAGTACAAAGGACTTAACATTTCTTACATACTGCTTGACTAAAATCTTTACAAACATTGACTATATTCTATACAAGAAACACTTAACAAGGGTAAAAGGAGAAACAGAATCCGTTAGTCGCCTCTTACGACATGCTGGGGGGCATCGGGTAAATTCTTCCCCCTAACCCGCGGGGGGTTGTACAAGATAATGAAATAGAGTGAATTTTGAAGTGCATTCATAATTAAAGCCCAATCATGTGGTTTAACCTACCTAGTCTTGAAAAGCCTGTCCGAGGAAACAGATCAAGCACCCTTCCGCAGACCTTCCTGACGGAAGAGTCTTGGTTGTAACCGCTCACTTTCTAAAGTAGTCCATAAGCAGTTCCATGTGCCTATGTTATCACTGTAACCAGCTCCTTTGTGTACCTGTGATCTGGATGAGCTGCAACACATAAAACTTTCATATGAACACTATGTCAAGTATACCAGTTAGCATCCATCAAACACTGACTGACTGAGGAGCATCACAAGATCTGTTCTAAGGAGTGTTTATGATACAGCTGCAGGCACATGGCACTGAGTGGTCAATTGGTGAGGGGGGGGGGGGGGGGGGCAGAAGTTCTGCTCAGTCTTGTCTGCTGATACTACACTTTGTGGTGGTGTAAGGCAGGGAATCACACCCCAACCACTGGCCCCGCCCACCTGGTGTCGAGTGCCTGTGGATACATCAGTCCCAGTCATGGCTGGCCCCCGGTTGACAACTGCCATGTACGTCATGTACGGGTACATTTACTTTGCAGTACAGATTAGTTTTCAATAGCAATGACATCATGGACGCACACCTGCCCAACGCAGACAAGGACAGCAAAATCAGGGACCAAACGTGATAAAGAGTAACTAATCGTCACAAACATCAAAATGCTTTGCATTTCTTGACCAGATAACAATCATTTCTGGGCAATTGAAGATTATTATTCCACCTACAGGCTATCACCCCCATGGCTGTTACTTGTAACACATTTCATTTCTTAAAATATGTTTTGTAAAGTAATACTGTAGTTAATAGATTTCTCTGAAAGGCACATTCCTTCTCATGAAAACAATTTGGCTCACCGTCTAAGATCTGGTCAGGCTTTAAAATGGGATAAGACATGATCTCTTAACTTGTTCACATACCCACAATGAACGGTCTGGTTGCTCTCTGCGCCAAGTGCGATTGTGTTATGAATAAATGCTGTAAAAGCTACAACTGTACTAGCTCATTTAAAAAAAAAAATCACAAAATGTCATTTCACCACAGCAAGCAAACAGTGTGTTTATTTCTGGTATAGAACAGACACACACATACACACACACACACACACATACACCAAAGCAACACAAAAGCCCAAAACATGCCTACCATCTAAATGAGGAATCCAGTTCCAACTGTCTTCTGCCAATATAACACTGCCAGAGACACCATGGTGTAGAAAGTCAGTTTAAAGAGAGACTACCTGAAAGAAAAATGATACAATAATAATAAAACACCCAGTGCAATAGACATACTTGCTCGTTAAAGGCTTACTTTACCATGTAAAAACATTTTGCTTCACAGTCTCAGATCTTGTCAGGCTTTTACTTGGGATAAGATCATCCCTCTACTTGGACGAATAGCAACATAGATCAGCTTGAATGCTCTCTGTGCAGAGTGGTTTTTGTTTGTTTGTTAAAGAATTAGTTTTGTTAACAACACTGGTACCTTTTTGTGAAAATATTTCATCACACATTTTAACTCACCACAGCAAGCAGTCACTGAATATATAATTTTTTGTATGTGGCCAAGATGAGGGATTCCAGAGCATAATATAACATTGATTTCTTCATGCCATCTGATTTGCAGTTGAATTCACAGGGCGAGAAAAATTCTAGACTGTCCTCAACATTCTATGCTGACTGTAAATTGTAAATATAATACATCCACCCTAGCTAACTGGTACACTAATCACTTGCTCTGGCTTACTTCTTTTTCCAACATAATAAATCTGTTATTTGTACTTTAGCCTTTTGTGGTAAAATATTCTCATTACCACCAGTTGCACTCACAAGCTATTGCACTAGTGTATTTTGGAAATGATCAAAGGACTTACTTGTGTTCTACAACAGCACCATGTCAGTGTTGCGGGAAGAATGAGGCAGGGCTTGGTAATAACTGAGACCTGCAAGTAAACAGAACATATTTAGAATCCCAGCATGTGTTATAATTTGTGTATATTTATATTATAAGGTCTTACATTGCAATAACAAACACACACACACACATGCACACACTCATTCAATGTGCTCTATGTGCTAAGAATAAGAGTGATTGTTTAATGAATTAACGCTGAAGAAGCTACTACTAGTTGCTTAAACACATTCATAGCAAAATGTCACTTGATCACCACATCAAGCACACTGTATCTTCATTTCTGGTTGTATACATTGTATGCAAGTGGAGGGATGATCTTATTCCATGTAAAATCCTAGCTCAGCTGATCTCTCTCAACTTGGATTCATACCAAAAATCAGGAGCCTGGGTGTTTCTGTTCAGTGGGCATTTCCCTATTTGTTTTATTTGAATGCATTTCTTAAAAAGAACACTTCCTCTGCATAGCCGTCAGGATGTTGGTTCCACCTTTAGGAATGTGTCTTAGTGGACGGACAATCTTATTCCATGTACATGTTCCATTCCTTCGTGCATTATGTGATTCTACTGTATTTTAGTCATAAACAATGACCTTCATTCTAATAAGAAGAGACTATTACCTTTCACCTCGGACGTGTCAACTCATATTTTGCCGCTGAGTCGGTGGACAGTTGCTGGAAACCGAGTCCGTCGTCACACTTCGGGCTTTGGCAACTAAGTTCACTTTGCGGGTCTTTCCCCTTGTAACACCATACTTGTTCGATCACAGTTTCTTTGTTCATCGGCCGAAGCAGGCCCAGGCTCCTTCGCTCCCGTCTCGGCCACAGTTTCCTCAGTGCAGTCGCTGAGTCGGGCATGAGAGCCCGCCCTTGAACGCACTCTCCCCTGTACCGCATAGTTTTAAACCTCCCCACCTTTTTAATCTCCCTGTTTGCCGGAGCTAACCACTATCGGTAACAGTGACTCAACCGCAGGACTCTGAGACGTTCGCAAGAACCCAGTCCTCTTCGGAAGAAGATGATGATCAAAGATGCATTGCCGACGCCGGCCATGTTGAATTAGTGAAAACCGAAACGTGGAAGCGAAACTAACTTATCTTCGGGAATCAATTAGGAAAACTATATGTGTAGTAGGTAGAAAAATGGCATTTAATGAGACAGATAAAACTCGGATCAAATGAGAAAGAAAGAACTATCCAAACTTGCAAGCACAGCCGCGGTAGTCCTAAGTACGTACTGAAGTTCCCGATCCATGTTTTAGTCTAACCAGCGCTGTCTCTAGTCTATAGATGCGCAACAGGATAAGAGATACCCTGAGGTTATAAGTGATACTCCCACATACGTTGCACAAGCATAGTTTAACGTTACCTTATGTACGGTCCAACCGGTGTGCAATGGGTGCTCTCTCTCTCTCTCTCTCTCTCTCTCTCTCGCTCTCTCGCTCTCTCTCTCTCTCTCTCTCTCTCTCTCTCTCTCTCTCTCCGTCGGTCTCGGTCTCTTTCTCTCTCTCTCTCTCTCTCTCTCTCTCTCTCTCTCTCTCTCTCTCTCTCTCTCTCTCTCTCTCTCTCTCTCTCGCTCTGTCCGTCTGTCCGTCTGTCGGTCTGTCTGTATCTCTCTCTCTTTCTCTCTCTCTCTTTCTCTCTCTCTCTCTCTCTCTCTCTCTCTCTCTCTCTCTCTCTCTCTCTCGCTCTCTCTCTCTCTCTCTCTCGCTCTCTCTCTCTCTCTCTCTCTCTCTCTCTCGCTCTCTCTCTCTCTCTTACACATACCCGCACGTGCTCGCACACACATTGCACAAAATTGACAAATGCACTCCCTGTGTCACCCCCCACACACAGACACACACACACACACTGTGACACACACAAACACACGCACGCACACATCCACAGAGCAACTCCTTCGTCGTCCCCCACCCATATCCATACCCTTATTATGGATCAAATGAAGCGTGCACAACAGCAGCAAGGTGGTAACAGGTGTGCATAGTCCGCCAATACAGTCGTCAAGACACCTGAGATCTATTAATCATGAAAATAAAACCTGCTACCCACACGCTGCAGCAGCCCATACGTTACATTCTGTGGCTGTCTTTATTGAACACCGGATAGTTTTATGTTCAGCTAAGATTTGAAATTGGCACCTCCGCCCCCACCGATCTCCCCTGAAAGGGGGAAGAAAACAAACATGTGCAGCCACAGTTCAGACCTGAGAGAATTTTGATTTTAGTTCATTTGTTTTTATTTTTATTTTTTTAAATTTATAGTCACCCTCCCAGGGACTGACCTTTGGCTCGTGTTTATTACTGTTGCGAGTGAAAAATACCTTGTATTAAAATGGAACCTGGGGATAAACTTCGCGACAAGCTGTCTGTTGTCTGACTCTGCTGTTTCCACGACGGCTACGCTGCGGGACCAGCACGCGTTGTCAGAAGAAAGCAGCTTCACGTTACAGATTAGTAGGGATAAGTTCTGCTGTGGCACTGCCATCAGTGCGTGTAATCAGCTCAGACTGTTCTTTAATCGTCGCGTGACTAATATATATAATTAATACATTCTCTAACTGGCTGGGTCTGTCTGTCTGTCTGTCTGTCTGTCTGTTGACTTTCTTTCTTTCATTCTGTTTTTAACCCGGTAGTTTTACAGTTCAGCGTTTTTGTGCGCATGCTTGTATTTCCTGGAGCATGGTTTGAACCGTCTAGTCGCAGTCCTTTGTAATTTTGTAATCCATCGTTCACGAAACGCCCATCAGCTTTCACGAAACGCCCATCAGCTCAAGTCTTGGGTCACAGTTATTCAGCAGTTTTGGTATCAAACACGACTGAGTGCAGTGGCATGTTTCTGCGCATAGCACGGCTTACGATCATGGTGTAAGATCGATGTGTTTTATTGACGTGAGGCAAAAGGCTAGATTTTTTTGTCTCCACTTGGGCTGGCTTAGCCGCTGCCGCATTTAGCACTGACCTTTACAATCTCTGGCCGCATCAGGGCAGGATCGATGGATGGATGGATGGATGGATTGATTGATTGATTGATTGATCGATCGATTTATTTATTGATTGATTGGTTGATTGGTTGAAAGAATTAAGGATTGATTGATCTTTGTTCAACAGCCTCTGATTGATGGATGAACGGGTTCTGGCTCAGCAGCCTTTGGTTGATTGATCGATTGATTGATTGATTGATCCTTGCTTTACAGCTTCTGACTGATCGATCGATTTATGATGAGAGAGTGGCTGAATTGAATAGAGGGATGGATGGATGGATGGATGGATGGATGAACTGATTGCTGCTCAGTCTAACAACTTCTGCTGGAGGATTTAGATGGGCTTCTTGGCCTAACATCTCTGTTTGAATCAGTCATTGATATGTTCATTAATTCACTAACTGAGTCATTGATGGATGAATGGATTCTTGGCCTTACAGCCGCGGAAGGTTACAATCACAGTCATCAAAAGGTACCAGATATGATTATTTGCCGCCGGTCTTGACTATTTGTGCTAAAAGTAGAAAGGGCAAGTTCGATTTCCGCCGTGTCAACATATGGTGCACCGCGTGAATATTTGCCGCAAAACAGCCACAATAAATCGCAATGGTGACTCGGAGCAGAAAACTCAAGACTGCTTGCACCGTAGGCTACTTATAGTTTTACACTGACTCTATAACCGGGCAGGTGACAGAGAGCTACTAAGCTGGATCGTCACTGGCGACAGACAGTTCGGCCAAAAATAGCGAAAGCACATCAGGCCAAAGGACAGGCAAAATGCTGACACCAGCGGTTAGACTGGTGGACACTGGTCACATGGGTCACTCGCAGCTTCGCCGCACGCTGCATGGCCACGCCACTGTCAGTCGCCGGTACAGGGAAGGGTGGACATGCAGAAGGATAGACTGATGCACGCGACATAATTATGTGCGGTACTAACATGCACACGCATCACTAACACAGAGAGACACTGACACCCCCCCCCCCCCCCCCCATCACTACCCCGTCCACTAACTCCCGTTTATCTCTGTCTGTGGGTCTGTCTCGTCTGTCTCTCTCCTTCCCTCAGTCTCTTTCCCTTTTTCTCTGGTTTCACATTCACACACACACACAAGCGCGCACGCGCACACACACACGCAAGCGCATAGCACGGCACAGTCACACACACACACGCACACACAGAAACACACATGCACACGCACTGACACAGGCTAATAAATCTGTTTGGAGTCAGTCCCTCTCAGTAGGCCGACTTCTGTAAAAAGTTTCGTTCAGCAAATCAAGCTTTGTGATGATAAGCATACAGTTCATGTGTAATTATACCAACAGGAACAAAGCAACCACACCCAACCGCCGAGCCACCTCATCTACTTCACAGTTTACACACTAAAACACTCCTTCCTCCCGAACACTCACACACACTTACCGCCCCACTCACACAAAAACATATCCGTTTCCTCCTAAACCACATCACACACGCAGGCATTAGTTGATTATGGCGGAATAGATTGGCTAAGGTCGCTTTGCTGGAACTTTTCCCCGTGGGTTCTGTTGGTGGCAGGAGGGTAGAAATGTATGCGGTTGGAATTTAGCTGTGCAGTGGAACCTCACTTTGGATTGGATTGGATTGGATAAGATTTACAGTCCAGTGAGGTTACCCTCATGGAAATTCGGGCTGCTTTCTCCCCGGGGAAAGCGAGCTGCCATACATACGGCGCTACCCATATTTTTTTTTTTTCCTGCATGCGTGTATTCATGTTTCCTGAGACTTTATGCCGTGTGAGATGGAATTTTTTTACTTTATTCCAAGTCCCACGGGTATTTGATGGACATTTTTTATCTATGCCTATACAATTTTGCCAGGAAAGACCCTTTTGTCAATCGTGGGATCTTTAACGTGCACACCCCAATGTAGTGTACACGAAGGGACCTCGGTTTTTCGTCTCATCCGAAAGACTAGCACTTGAACCCACTTCCTAAAATCTGAGAAAATCGGGTCTTACAGAAGGGAGTCTTAAAATAGGGGTGACCTTACAGAGGTTATGAACAACAAATCTGAGAAAACAGGATCTGAAACGGGAGGGAGTCTTACATTGAGGGGTCTTAAACAAAAATGGGGGGTTCCACTGCACTGGAATCCAATGATGTTGCACTCAACTGATGGATTTTTGCAGGCAGTATAATCATTCTTTAAAAAACATATATGGAATCCCGGACTAGGCTGCCAAACTAAGAAGTGGTGCTGGTTGCTCTGTGTGTGAATGTGTGTATCAGTGTGTTTGTGTGTGTGAGCGTTTAGGTGTGTGTTGATGTGTGTTTGTCAATTGGTTTGTGTTTGTGCATATGTGTGAGTGTTACTACGTTAGAGAGGGGGAAAGACTGATAGAAGTAAAGTCTGCATGCGACAGTTATTCCTAATCCTCATTGTGCAGACTTCCACTGCACTTGGGCAAAACAATGCATCAACACAAGAATGAGAGATCAGAGTTGACGCAACCTATCATTTATTCACTCTAATGGCTCCCTTTCATTTAAATCTGCTTCCTGTTTCAGGCGGGCATACTGATCAAGGGGGGGAAGGTTGTGAATGATGACCAGTCTTTCGACGCTGATGTCTACATTGAAAAGGGAATCATCAAGTAAGTGATGTTAATACTCGGTGTGAGTGTGTGTGTGTGTGTGTGGTGTGTGTGTGTGTGCCGATGTGTGAGTGTGTGTGTGAGAGAGAGAGAGAGAGAGAGAGAGAGAGAGAGAGTGTGTGTGTGTGTGAGACTGAGAGAGAGAGAGTGGGTGAGTGCATCTCTGCATGTGTGCTGAGAGAGAGAGAGAGAAAGAGAGAGAGAGAGAGAGTGTGTGTGTGTGTGTGTGTGTGTGTGTGTGTGTGTGTGTGTGTGTGTGTGTGTGTGTGTGTGTGTGACTGAGACTGTGAGAGAGATCCAGAGAGATCCAGATAGAAAGAGAGATAGAGTGAGTGTGTGTGTGTGTGTCTTCATCTTACATAATTTCTGTATAAACATGCACAGATCTGCTTTAACTCTAAATAGGCATACAGTATCCTTTCATATGCTGAAATAATTTATGTATGTACACAGACAGGTAGGCAGCAACCTGACTGTGCCTGATGGAGTCCGAGAGATTGATGCCAGTGGAAAGCTGGTTATCCCAGGTCAGTGTCAAATCAAATTAATCGCAAATCTTACCGTAGCTTACCGTAGCTGTAAGAGGTTGAAATATTTCAATGGATTGATTGTGAAGAAACTGAGGAGGTGGGGGGTCATGGAAACTGGGGGGGGGGTGTAATCTCTTAACAGAGTTGTTAATAATAATAATAAAACATTCTTTTATAGCACTGTTCACCGTCAAATGGCAGTCTCATGGCGCTTTACATGTGTGTGTGAGAGAGAACAACTGACCTTTCACTGGGACAGATAACTTGAGTTCATGATTCTGCTGTGCAAAACATTTTGCAGAAGTGCGATTTGCAAGAAAAAGTGGTTGAAATAGAGTTTTGGTTACAGGGGTGATTTTAAGGTCAATGGAGGATCGACTGTATGATTCAACATCAGATAATGAAAGTAGCCTGGGATTCACGCTAGTAAGGTACATGTGTTATAAGAAGAAGAAAATGATATGGAAACTTAATCATTTAATTGGTAAGCAGTATCAGGCCAGGCCTCGGCCATTAACCACTGACACATTAAAATTTGAAATAAGCAACTATTCTGGCTCGTTGAAGTGACTCATTGAATTTCTTACTTCATAGTCAAGAATGCATAGTCTGCCTAACTGACCTATTTATTTTGAAAATGAAATTTGATTTTTTTATCTGCAGGTGGTATTGACACGCACACTCACATGCAGCTGCCTTTCATGGGCACCACAGCGTGCGATGACTTCTACCTGGGCACCAGGGCAGCGCTGGCCGGAGGAACCACCATGATCAGTGAGTGTCTGTAGCAAGGATACCTACTAAGTGGAACCTCCCTTTTTAGACCTTCAAGAGACCGGCACGGTTGGCCTAGTGGTAAGGCATCCGCCCCGTGATCGGGAGGTCGTGGGTTTAAACCCCGGCCGGGTCATACCTAAGACTTTAAAATTGGCAATCTAGTGGCTGCTCCGCCTGGCGTCTGGCATTATGGGGTTAGTGCTAGGACTGGTTGGTCCAGTGTCAGAATAATGTGACTGGGTGAGACATGAAGCCTGTGCTGCGACTTCTGTCTTGTGTGTGGCGCACGTTATATGTCAAAGCAGCACCACCCTGATATATAATATGGCCCATCGTGGTCGGCTGGGCGTTAAGCAAACAAACAAACAAACAAACAAAAGACAATCAAGAATCTGAGAAAATCAGGTCTTAAAAAGGAGGGAGTCTTAAAGTGGAGGTAAATTTACAAAGCTTATAAACAGAAAATCTAAAAAAGCAAGATCTTAAAATGAAGGAAGACTTAAATTGGGGGAGGGGGGGGGGGTGGGGGTCTTAAAAGGGGGGGCTCCACTGTAGCACACACTGTGGCTGGTGTGTGGATGAAAGAGTAAAATAATACGGCAGTTTCTATGCAGTCTGTTTGTTCTTCAAGTTGTTTCAGAACATATGGAATAGCAGACACATAATCTGTGAGGGTTTTTTTTTAGGAAAAATGAAAAAAGGAAAGGCAAAAATTCCAAACCTAACAAGCTTTTTTACTTACGTTTTTAAATTTGTGTGGTGCGCTTGTAGTTGTGTACATCCCTGTGTGGGTGTGTGTGTACGCATGACTGTGTGCGTGTGTGTATGGGTGTGTGTGTATTGCATGGGTGTGGGTGTGTGTGTATGCATGACTGTGGGTGTGTGTGTATGCATGACTGTGGGTGTGGGTGTGTGTATGCATGACTGTGGGTGTGTGTATGCATGACTGTGGGTGTGTGTGATGCATGACTGTGGGTGTGTGTGTATGCATGACTGTGGGTGTGTGTGTATGCATGACTGTGGGTGTGTGTGTATGCATGACTGTGGGTGTGTGTGTATGCATGACTGTGGGTGTGTGTGTATGCATGACTGTGGGTGTGTGTGTATGCATGACTGTGGGTGTGTGTGATGCATGACTGTGGGTGTGTGTGATGCATGACTGTGGGTGTGTGTGTATGCATGACTGTGGGTGTGTGTGATGCATGACTGTGGGTGTGTGTGATGCATGACTGTGGGTGTGTGTGATGCATGACTGTGGGTGTGTGTGATGCATGACTGTGGGTGTGTGTGATGCATGACTGTGGGTGTGTGTGTATGCATGACTGTGGGTGTGTGTGTATGCATGACTGTGGGTGTGTGTGTATGCATGACTGTGGGTGTGTGTGATGCATGACTGTGGGTGTGTGTGTATGCATGACTGTGGGTGTGTGTGATGCATGACTGTGGGTGTGTGTGAATGCATGACTGTGGGTGTGTGTGTATGCATAACTGTGGGTGTGTGTGTATGCATGACTGTGGGTGGGTGTGATGCATGACTGTGGGTGGGTGTGATGCATGACTGTGGGTGGGTGTATGCATGACTGTGGGTGTGTGTGTATGCATGACTGTGGGTGTGTGTGATGCATGACTGTGGGTGTGTGTATGCATGACTGTGGGTGTGTGTGTATGCATGACTGGGTGTGTGTGATGCATGACTGTGGGTGTGTGTGATGCATGACTGTGGGTGTGTGTGTATGCATGACTGTGGGTGGGTGTGTATGCATGACTGTGGGTGGGTGTGTATGCATGACTGTGGGTGTGTGTGATGCATGACTGTGGGTGTGTGTGATGCATGACTGTGGGTGTGTGTGTATGCATGACTGTGGGTGTGTGTGTATGCATGACTGTGGGTGTGTGTGTATGCATGACTGTGGGTGTGTGTGTATGCATGACTGTGGGTGTGTGTGATGCATGACTGTGGGTGTGTGTATGCATGACTGTGGGTGTGTGTGTATGCATGACTGTGGGTGTGTGTGTATGCATGACTGTGGGTGTGTGTGATGCATGACTGTGGGTGTGTGTGATGCATGACTGTGTGTGTGTGTGTGATGCATGACTGTGGGTGTGTGTGTATGCATGACTGTGGGTGTGTGATGCATGACTGTGGGTGTGTGTGATGCATAACTGTGGGTGTGTGTATGCATGACTGTGGGTGTGTGTGTATGCATGACTGTGGGTGTGTGTGATGCATGACTGTGGGTGTGTGTGATGCATGACTGTGGGTGTGTGTGATGCATGACTGTGGGTGTGTGTATGCATGACTGTGGGTGTGTGTGTATTGCATGACTGTGGGTGTGTGTGTATTGCATGACTGTGGGTGTGTGTATTGCATGGGTGTGGGTGTGTGTGTATGCATGACTGTGTGCGTGTGTGTATGGGTGTGTGTGTATTGCATGACTGTGGGTGTGGGTGTGTGTGTATGCATGACTGTGGGTGTGTGTGATGCATGCACACATATGCATGAATTTTACCACAGACTGATTACACATGTATGAACATCCATCTTGACAATTGTTCAACGTTGAACGTCAATTTTCAGTCGACTTTGTGCTGGACCAACGTGACGTGTCGCTCGTTGAGGCCTACAACAAATGGCGTGGCTGGGCTGATGAAAAAGTGTGTTGTGACTATGGCTTGCACGTCGCCGTCACATGGTGGAGTGACCAGGTGGCTAAAGAAATGGAAACACTCACAAGAGAGCATGGTATGTTTCAGGATTTTTTTTTGTAAGGGGGAGGGGGGAGAGATTGAAGGAGAAGTGATTTCTGGGTTTTGATAGCAGATTTTGAAGGAATAAAATTCTTTGGGTGTGTTGTTGTTATTATTGCTTCTGAAACATCAAAAATAAAATCTTTGAAAAAAAATAGTTCCATAACCAGAAACTTTGTGGTGTTTCACGTTGCAACTGCGCTGGTGTTGTTTAGAAAATGATATAAGGTTGCATCCGTCTGTGATGGTGACCATCATTAGTTTGTTCCAGGCTTCTTTCACAGTGGTCAGTTTGTTTGGCCTTAAACCTTTTAGAGGTCATGTCTCTAGATCTTGATGTTCTGGATCTTGCACCTGAGTTTATTGTTGGTTTAAAGCCTTTTTTAAATATTAATCAATTAATGTTATTTTATGTGTATCCTGTGTTTTTAGACTTAGTGCTGTGAAACATTTTTATGAAATGTGGAATTTTAAGGACCATGGTATTTTCTAAAGCACTCTGAGACTGTCATTTGGCATTCAATGGCGCTGTAGAAGAACATTTTTATCATTATTTTATGTGTTTTAAATTTTGTCTTGAAGAAGCCTCCACAGGCAAAAAATAAAATTACTCTAACAAGACAAAGACAGCACAGTTGTGGGAACTGTGGCAACAAGAGATTCTGGAAGCGAATGGGGTTGGGGAGGATGAGTCAAAGAATCTTTTGTTCAATCAATCAATCAATCAATATGAGGCTTATATCGCGCGTATTCCGTGGGTACAGTTCTAAGCGCAGGGATTTTTTTATATTTTTATTTTTTATTTTTTTATGCAGGGATTTATTTATGCCGTGTGAGATGGAATTTTTTTTTGCACAATACATCACGCATTCACATTGGCCAGCAGATCGCAGCCATTTCGGCGCATATCCTACTTTTCACGGCCTATTATTCCAAGTCACACGGGTATTTTGGTGGACATTTTTATCTATGCCTATACAATTTTGCCAGGAAAGACCCTTTTGTCAATCGTGGGATCTTTAACGTGCACACCCCAATGTAGTGTACATGAAGGGACCTCGGTTTTTCGTCTCATCCGAAAGACTAGCACTTGAACCCACCACCTAGGTTAGGAAAGGGGGGAGAAAATTGCTAACGCCCTGACCCAGGGTCGAACTCGCTTCCGAGCGCAAGTGTGTTACCACTCGGCCACCCAGTCCACAGTTCCCACAACTGTTCTGTCTTTGTCTTGTTGAGTAAAAATCTCTGTAGTTTTATACCATTACTTTCTGTGATCTTGTCTCAGGAGTGAACTCGTTCAAGGTGTTCATGGCCTACAAGGACGTGTTCTTGCTGGAGGATGAGGAGATCTACTCGGTGTTTAGTCACTGCAAGGAGCTGGGGGCCATTCCCATGGTGCACGCTGAGAATGGACATCTTATAGCTGTGGTATGTTATTACACAATCACTTTAGTAAATGTATGTGATTGATCAGTTGTTGGGAAGTATTTCTTACCAGTGAATAAGCAAGCAAAGAATTTGTTGATTTATTTCGTGGAATTGATAAATACAACAAATATATGACAACAGAAATAAAAATACATTGGGTTTCTCTAATTCAAAGCTAAGGTGTTGTTTTCTTTTATTTCTTAGTATTGTAGTGTTGTCATTCTTAACCCTTTCGCTGCCAATCAAAACTTGCGTATGTGCATTCCTGACTGCCAGGGAATATTGGAGTTCGGGGTGTAATAATTCACAAAAAATTCTAGCTCCAAACTGGCAGTAGGTAGGTAAGTAAAACCTATGTTATTTTTAAAGGAAATTGAACCAAGAATCTGTTTTTAGTGTCTTATCATGGAAATAATAATTAGTTTGGCTTATAATGATGTTTAAATATGAACTTTTGAAAAATCAGTCCGGCGCATCTTCCGGCGCCTGTGGATCAAACACAGGTGGCTGTTTTGCTTGCTCCAAGAAAGGATTATAATCACTGTCATCTACCTGTTTCCAACGAATCGTCCGAAAGAAGATCTCCCCCTTCCCCTGTCAGTATCCATAATCATTTGCACCGCCTGTAGCGTCAGTCCGGCTTTGTTTTTCCCTACTAGGGCCCGGTCGACTGTCACTGTTAGCCATTTTGACGAGTCAAGATTTCTCTCCCCTATCCTGTCGCCACGGCCGAAAATAGCCTTAAGACGCAAAACCGCGTCACCATTTATGTTAATTCATGAGAATGAGGTATCCTTCCAAGCCATTGGCTGCTATTTGTGTGTCAGCAGTGACATAGCATTTCTGGAAAATCCCGAAGCGGAGAAGACGGGTAAACCCGTCCTAAGGCGCTGCGGCTGCACAAGCGCACGACGGGTATACCCGTCCTAAGGCAGTCAAGGGGTTAAGATCAATAGTAGTGGTTTACTATATATATACTTACTGCCTGCTATGCCCTCTGGCTTGTAGGGCGGCAAATGGTAATGTTTAAGCAAGAAATCCTCTTTAGCACATTTTGTTGTACATAAAAAGTGGAACACCCCTTTTAATACCTCCAATACGTTTAGAAAATCAGGTCTTAAAAAGGAGGGAGTCTTAAAATGAAATAAATGTACAGAGGTAAGAGCAAATCTGAAAAAGCACGGTGTTAAAAGGAGGGAGGTCTGAAGTTGGTGGGTGGGGCGGGGATGTAGCTCAGTCGGTAGCGCACTGGATTTGTATTCAGTTTGCCGCTGTCAGCGTGAGTTCGTCCCTACGTTCGGCGAGAGATTTATTTCTCAGAGTCAACTTTGTGTGCAGACTCTCCTCGGTGTCCGAACACTCGCGTGTGTACACGCAAGCACAAGACCAAGTGCGCACGAAAAAGATCCTGTAATCCTTGTCAGAGTTCGGTGGGTTATAGAAACACGAAAATACCCAGCATGCTTCCTCCGAAAGCGGCGTATGGCTGCCTAAATGGCGGGGTAAAAACGGTCATACACGTAAAAGCCGTTGGAGTTTCAGCCCATGAACGAACAAACAAACAAAAGTTGGTGGGTCTTCAAAAAGGGGGATTCCACTGTATTATCAAATGCATGCTTTACATTGAAAAGAGAAAAGTTACAAACAAAATCAGTTTTTTAAATGAATGAGGTTAAATGTATTTTACCTTTAGTACATTACTCTGTTTCTTAAAAACTTGAGTTCATTCTTGTTTTATCACCATGTCTCAAACTGTCTGTTGTCAGAAATCCAAGGAAATAATAGCCAAGGGCATCACAGGCCCCGAAGGTCACGAGATGTGTCGACCAGAGGACGTGGAGGCAGAGGCTGTGCAGAGAGCCATCACCATCGCCGACCAGGCGGGCTCTCCTCTCTACGTCGTGCACGTCATGAGCAAGTCTTCCGCTGATGTCATCTCCGCTGCCAGGAAAAAGGGTGAGAAGCCTTCCTGTCTGTAATGGCCACCCAAGGAACTGACCAAAATTAGATGCTATGAACAAATGAGAATCTTCAACAAATGATGCAGAGCGCTATTTAGAGATCAAATAACCAAGCGCTGTAAATGTATACAGCATGTGTAATGGAGTAAGCGTAATGTGTAATGCTTGTTATTCTCTCAGGTGCCAGGAGATTGGTTCCGTATAACTTTCCCTTACTCCATTACACATGTCGTATACATTTAGAGCGCTTTGGCTATTTGATCTATGAACAAATGAATTATTTAGAAGAAAAAAACACATTTGTCTTTGATCTGTTGGGGTGGTCGTTGCGGGCAAGTGCACGGTGTTGAGAGGTGGTTGGCAGGGCAGGTTCAATTGTAGAATATTGTGCCGTCGGATGATTGATGATTGCAGAATTTGAGGCCTAACATTTACAAACGGTCCTATTCAGGAACTACAGCTTTATTAATAACTACCATTCTTGTTTTTTGAGTCTGAAAAGGCAAGGTCTTAAAAAGGATGTTCCACAGTCCCTACTTGAAATAACCAGTATTTCCTTGTGTTGCAGGTAAAGTTGTGTTTGGCGAGCCCATCGCAGCTTGTCTGGGTACAGATGGGACCAACTACTGGAACAAATGCTGGCGTCACGCTGCGGGTCACGTCATGGGTCCTCCTCTGAGACCCGACCCCACCACTCCAGGCTACCTCATGGACCTGCTGGCCAAGTGAGTAGACATGACCCTCAATCATCCCCCCGCACCCCATCCCATCCCGATTTCCCTTTTTTTTTTTTACTCATCCTTTTTTACTCACCCCATTTGCTCCCAGAATCTCTTGCTGTCACCTCTCTTGAGCATCATCATTTCCGCCATAGATTTAAAAATCATACTAACTTCCCATATTAAGACTAGTCAATTCTGAATTCTGACTTTTGACTTCTACAAACTTTAATCCTACCCCTCATATTTTGTCAGAGAAAATGTGTTTTCCTTTGTGAAAAAACAAAGATGAATATACTTTAGCTCCAGAGGGCTTCTGTCACTTTTTTTATACCTTCCTTTCAGACTGACGACCAGTTGTGAAATCTGTCAGAATATATTATGTTACAATTTCTTTGAACAGCAACATAAGCTGTCACTTACATTTCGTTGAAAATAGAATGATGTCAGATTTTCAGAAAAGACCTCACTTACTCTTAAACTGTGTGCATATTCACTATAATCATATTGTTTGTAACCATCTCTCCTTATGTTTAGCAACGATCTTCAGCTGACAGGAACAGACAACTGCACGTTCAAGGCCGACCAGAAAGCGCTGGGCAAGGACGATTTTCGCAGCATTCCTAATGGTGTCAACGGGGTTGAGGACCGCATGTCAGTCATCTGGGAAAAGGGGGTGGTAAGCGTCATATCTTTTTCTTCTTCTTCTGGTTCGCTAGGGTGAGCCCCACGTCGTATTGCCATGGTTCTGTTTGTCGTGAAGTGTTTGGTATGTGGTGAAGCAGTTAGGCACCGCATTGGTCCTGCACCTTCGCTTTTGACCATGGACGTTTATCGGGGGTCCCTCCATTAGATTTAACTGCCTCCCAGGGCTGCTGAGGTTGGTCTGCCCACCAATAAGTAGAACTCATTGGCCTTTCACTTCGTTTTGCCCGCCAGCAGAAACCGTGTACCAGGGTGTGCCTGCTACTATCCCTAACAGCTTTCCTTGAGCCCGAAGTGAGAGTTGAGTGATGTGCGAGGACCAGTGTTCCCGTCCATCCCCCATGGAGGGAGCTGCTGCCAGGCTTACAGTTTAGTCACACCTTGGACTAAGCTAGAAACATACTGCTTATCAAACCTGGTTTCTTGACGAGACTGAGCGTTTGTGTACAGAATGAATTTCTATCTTTTAATTTAAAAAAAAATCTAAACAAAGAAAAAGCTAAACAAAACCTGATCCATTTTCTTCATATTTGTTAATGGTTGCTTGTTTTATCAGAGATACCTTCACAGTATTGCTGGTATTACGTTACTATTGTTGTACGTAATGTGATCAAATTGTATTTTTGCAGCAAAGTGGTAAGATGGATCCATGCAGATTTGTTGCGGTCACCAGCACCACAGCTGCCAAGGTCTTCAACTTCTATCCTAGAAAGGTAATTTTTTGCAGTCACCAGATTTATAGACCTGACTTTCTCAGATGTTTGGAAAGGTTTGCGTTGTACCATACAATACCCAAATAGCTCGGATCAATGAGATATCAAGGCTTGTGCATCAAGGGAGATAATTTCTCAGCTCTCAAACTGACACTCTGTGAAGGATGTGATGAATTCAGTTGTATGCTCAGGTTGAATATGTATTACTCACCATGGTTCTCTATTGAATTACGAATTAAGCCGTGTATTGATTTGTGTTCATTTTTATGGACAGCAAAGTCATCAAATTGTTGTAAGAGAAAAACAACAAGTTCTAAGAGAATAACGACAACAACAATAAAATACAGAAAAAAGTTCCAGATGTTTCCCTTCCTGTGTAACCTACAGTGGAACCCCCCTTTTAAGACCCTGTTTTCTTAGACTTTCTGTGTATAACCTCAGTAAATTTACCTGATTTTATATGATTTTTGGAGGTCTTAAAAGGGGGGTTCCACTGTATCTTGTAAATCACTGTAGACAAACCATTCCCCCCCCACCCCAAGCTACACACACAATACAACTGACTAAACCAATATTTTCTCTTTGCGCATATCAGGGGCGTATCGCCGAGGGTTCAGATGCTGACGTGGTCATCTGGGACCCCAACCAGACGCGCACAATTTCAGCGGAAACGCACCACCAGGCCGTGGACTTCAACATCTTCGAGGGTTTGGAGTGTCACGGGGTGCCTGTCTATGTGATCAGCAATGGGAGTGTTGTGGTGGATAACGGAGAGGTGAGATTTTGATGCTAAACTGAGAAGATGATCAATTCTTTATTTGGTGTTTAACCTTGTTTTCAACCATGAAGGTTATATCGCGACGGGGGAAGATGGGATAGAGCCACTTGTTAATTGTTTCTTGTTCACAAAAGCACTAATCACAAAATTGCTCCAGGGGCTTGCAACGTAGTACAATATATGACCTTACTGGGAGAATGCAAGTTTCCAGTACAAAGGACTTAACATTTCTTACATACTGCTTGACTAAAATCTTCACAAACATTGACTATATTCTATACAAGAAACACTTAACGAGGGTAAAAGGAGAAACAGAATCCGTTAGTCGCCTCTTACGACATGCTGGGGAGCATCGGGTAAATTCTTCCCCCTAACCCGCGGGGGGTAAGATGATCAATGGTGACTGCGCGTGAGAGCAATACATAAAAAGACCAAACAATACTGTACTCACTTGAGAATCAAGAATACCGAACAAATAACAGCAACGTTTCAACCCTAGGATCTTCTTTAGGCACACAAAGTAAAAGAAGACTTAAATTTATTTCTGTAATTATCATTTCAGCTAGTGCTTCCCTTTTCACCTAAAGTAGTGAGAGAAAAACAAAATTCCTCAAATACAAAAAAAGGAGCACGCACGCACACACTGAACTGAGTTAAATGTAACATTGTGAAGTAAACTTCTTCTTCTTCTGCGTTCGTGGGCTGAAACTCCCACGTACACTACGTGGTTTTTTTGCACGAGTGGAATTTTACGTGTATGACCGTTTTTACCCCGCCATTCAGGCAGCCATACGCCGTTTTCGGAGGAAGCATGCTGGGTATTTTCGTGTTTCTATAACCCACCGAACTCTGACATGGATTACAGGATCTTTTTCGTGCGCACTTGGTCTTGTGTTTGCGTGTACACACGGGGGTGTTCGGACACCGAGGAGAGTCTGCACACAAAGTTGACTCTGAGAAATAAATCTCTCGCCGAACGTGGAGACTCACACTGACAGCGGCCAACTGGATACAAATCCAGCGCGCTACCGACTGAGCTATATCCCCGCTCGTGAAGTAAACAATAAGATTGTATGTTTGTCTTCAGATCTGGACATTCTAGGTAGATCTGCAGAAAATTCAAATTCATTTTCTGTTTTGTTTGCTTCTTTGTTCGTTTTGTATTTGAGAATTTTCTTTTTTGTTCCCACTACTTCAAGTGAAAAAGGAAGCACTAGCTGTACTATTAATTACAGAGATACGTTCAAGTCTTCTTCTTCTTCTTCTTCTGCATTCCTGTGCTATGATGGTAAATTCAAGACAATTTGGAAGACTACAAGAGTTGAATAAGAATTTCTGTATTCAAGGAGTTGTCTTTCTTTCTTTATTTGGTGTTTAACGTCGTTTTCAACCACGAAGGTTATATCGCGACGGGGGAAAGGGGGGAGATGGGAAAGGGGAAAGGGGGGAGATGGGATAGAGCCACTTGTTAAGTGTTTCTTGTTCACAAAAGCACTAATCAAAAAATTGCTCCAGGGGCTTGCAACATAGTACAACAAGGAGTTGTGAAGGAGACTTTTAAGCACTAATTCATTAACTTTCCCCATACATATGATGTCAGATGATGGTCGGTTTCTATGAACACATCAACTTCAGATTGATTTTATATTTACGTTTACTTCTTTGCAGGTGAATGTAGTACGGGGATCTGGTCGCTTTGTTCCCACGCCGTGCAATGCGGAGGCTGTGTATGGTCGTGTGAACAACAGAAACAAGGTCTGTTAAAGTTTCATGTGTACAGCTCACACACACGCACGCACAAACACACACATGCTGATGCATGCACACGCACACAAACCCACACACATAAACACACACACATAAACACAACACTAACACACACACACACTGACACAAACACACACAGTCTTTTTAACTCTTCATAATCTGTCTGAGTTTAGGCAAGCTGTCTATAATGTGTCACATATGCATTACAATTCATAAGGACCGCCTATTGTGACCGAAAGTTTGTCAATCCTGTTGATTATCATACATGAAGAGTCAAAAGTGCGATAGACTGATTCATAAAGTGTAAATCAACCAACTAGTTTTATCAGGATGTTGTTGGGGTTGGCAAAAAGCCAAAGCTTCTTTCAAAAATTGCCAAAAACTTTGCCATCATTTCCGGAGATCTGCCAACCTTTTTTTTTATTGAGGGTGCCGCCAAACTAGCAGGTCTGCACGTCAGTTGACCTGGGAGATTGGAAAATCACCTTTAGCCCACCAGACGCGGCCGGGATTCGAACCAGCGACCTTAGGCCGGCATCTTATCCACTAGGCCACTTGTTTGTTTGTTTGTTTATTTGTTGCTTAACGTCCAGCCGACTACGCAGAGCCATATCAGGACGAGGAAGGGGGGGATGAAGGGGGCCACTTGTCAAGCGATTCCTGTTTACAAATGCACTAACCCATTACTTGTGTCCCAGCAGGCTTTAGTAAAACTAAATTAATACCTACTGGAAGATTACCAGTTTCCAGTGTGTTAAAATAGGCTTAACCTATCTACTGCTGGACTTACATCAGAACACTAACACTAGGCCATTGTGCCTGTCGGTCAAGTGATCTATTTGTGCTAACTCTGATGTATGTGCTTTTCTCGTTCTACAGGCGAGAGAGCCCCAGAAGGTGGAGCGTGAGCCCTACGAAGGGCCGGTGATCGATCTGACGGCAAAACCTATGGAGGTCAGCAACCCGGGCAGCCCTGCACCAGCCAAAGCCTCCAACCCCGCCTCGCCCGCTGTCAGTCAGGAGGAACCAGGGTTCCACTCGCGCGGCAAGACACGAGGGGGCTACCGTAACATGCAGGAATCCTCCTTTTCCCTCAGCGGTAAGATTTTGTTTTCTTCTGGTAGCACAAAACAAAATAATTGTGAATTTCATCTTTGTTCTCCTCTTTTTCTTTAGAATCCAACCTTCTGCTGTATTTTCAAGTGTTGACTGCCACATATCTTGATAAAAAAATAAAACCTTTTGATTGTATAATGTCCGTCAGCTTTTACAAATCTGAAAATAATCATTATTGTTTGCTTCATCCACAGGCGCACAGATTGATGATGATGAATCCAAGAAGTCCTCCATCAGAACAACCAATCCCCCTGGTGGCAAGTCTTCAGGGTTGTGGTAAAATGGGTCGTCACTTTCAATGTTTCATCTGAAAAATGGTCAACAGAAGGTGCCATGGCCTTAAACCACAGCTTCCACCATGTTCTTTAAGTGCCCAAGTAAAGAACGGACGCATTTGTTTGTGGAAAATGCTTTAAATATTTCACTTCAAATAGCATGAGAAAAAACCAGTGAAACTAGCTTTCATCTGTCTCAGTTTTTATATGGTAGCTTCTGTCATTTTGGTTTTTCATTTGCCTTGTAGATGAGTGGGTGTGACTCGCTGAATAACATTCACGAGAGTTATGGCTTTCTCTTTTTTTGTGTCTCTGAGCTACATGCAAACGTCTCTTAAAATTCTTAAAATGTTCCGATCTTATCAATTGAAAGGGAGAGAAATACTGAATTAATTTACATAAGGAATGAGTTACAATAAGGACAGTTTAAAGCATCCCATGCATCAATAAATAGTTATCAGTATATTCATCTATTAATTTCCTGATATTTTCTTATCAACTGAAAGGGAGAGAAATACTGAATTAATTTACATAAGGAATGTTGCAATGAGGACAGTTTAAGTATCCCATGCATCAATAAACAGTTATCAGTATATTCATCTATTAATTTCCTGTAGAAGAGTTCTGTGTACATCCAAGCTTACTAGAGGTGCACAGTTTTGTGACTGCAATGAAGGTTTGTCATGATATAAATCTTGTGATTTTTTCTTTGTGATTTTCAAGACAATTGCTCTTTATTGTGGTATTGATAATTCCTGTTGATAATTCTATCGGTCTAACGCACCTTTCCATAGAATTTTTGTATCCGTTTTATTCCTTGTCATATAGATCTGAAGTCAAGACATTCCATTATGGTACACCTGCTTGTTGATTTTGTTTTTGTATTTGTCATTGTTTATCCTTGCATGGATTTTTGTATCTTTACCTTGTACCATGTGTATAACAACCTATGAACATATTGGCAGCAGAATGTTACGCATTTTGAGGGGTTTGTATAGAATGTGTCTTGAACCGAGTCAATCAGGAATGAACGAAATTAGGAGAAATGTCTCATTGTCTCTTTTGATTTTATTTTGAATACGCATCTTATCTTTTGAAGAATAATGTCATCAACCGTAATTCTCTTTTCTATGTACACCTTCGTTCAAACTGCCAGAACAGCCCAATCAGTTCGGTGCTCTGTATTGATGTATTTTATGTGAAGGTTTTTAGTTTTTTCAGCTTAACAAGAAATGCATTAGAATGTTACCTTCATTTGATTTAGTAATAAAACACTGATAAAAACTAAATACTTTTCCTGTGCCTTATTGCTTTTTTCAATCATTCAGATAAAATTATTCTTATCTAAAAATTACCATAGTAGTTTAGTCAGCCTTGAAATACAATATTTTTTGCTTGTCTATATACCGGTACTTAGTGCAATAAAAGGCTCTCTCGCTCCCTCTTACTAACTTTTACACACAAACACAGTCACAAACACACACACACACCTTCACTATCCATAACCTTTCATCAGTTAGATTTAATTCCCTTCGTTCTGCAGCTTTGTACAAGCCCACAACTTAAAACAAACTCAATATGTGACCCTCCCCCACGGAATGAGTCGCATGTCACCTTTGTATGATTTTCATATTTTTACATTTTCCTAAAGAGTTTTTTATGCTCTATCCACTATCCAGTGGTGAAAACTGTTTGAGTTATAAGCCTGTGACTAAGGTGACCCTCACACTGTTACCAGACACTCCCCGGACTTATATTAAGCCTTGCGCAGAACCGCGCGAGGTGACATGCGACTCATTTCGTGGTGGAGGGTGACATATGATAACAACCTTTCAAATACATGCGTATGTACAGCAACAACAGCTAGATCAAATCACAAGTTCGAGAAATGAGGGGGAAAACGCCCAAACAGAAAGGGCTATGCATCATATCAATGTCATGGTAAAAAGAATGATTTGGTCCAAGCTGGCTCTACAAACACAAATAATGAAAGGGATACAGAATACAGACATGCATGAAAAACACAGACAGAGATACACGCAACCACGCACAGACATTCAGAAACACATTACAAAAGCACCCACACACACACGCACAAACAGTGACTTTCAAACACACACAGTTCTTTTCCACCTCAACAAAGGAACAGGTTTAAAGAACGATGCACAACGATGTCCCTAGCCAACTACAGAAATCAATCATAGCAAACATAATAAAGTTACAAATCTGAGGTTATACATGTTACATTCCAAACAAGCATGTCAAGTCTGGATTACACTTTTCCCCCAATCATCAATTCTTCCTTCTACTGACCACTACGCCCAGGGCAAGCAATGTTTTCATTGAATTACTTCACCTGCATGGGTCACATTTTAAAAAGCAAAAAATGCTTACAATTGGAGGAGCAAATCTTTTTTTTATGGAGTATAGACTACAGTCTATGGATGAATACATTTAAAATATGTTCTTCTTCTTCTTCGTTCATGGGTTGAAACTCCCACGTTCACTCATGTTTTTGCGCAGATGGATTTTTACCCCGCCATTATATATTCAACTTTATAACCCTGTGTTACTCCCACAGCATGCACCTGAGTACGTCAACCTCAGACCTAAGACGCCATTTAGAAGAGATTTCTGGAAAATTCGACTGATTTGAAGAATTTGGGGAATCTATTATACCTTAAAGGCACAGTAAGCCTCCCGTAAACCATCACAGATACTGTCAGGCTTTTACACACCGTACAAACACCCTTCCATTTGAACGCTCACCGAACGGGAACATTCTAGGTGCCCTACGTAAAGAGCGAGCAATTTTCAAAGAATTAATTTTGCGGATTGTCTCCTCACACAATCGGACCGTGGTGCGTTTTGGCGCTAGACCTAACTTTTAAAATCTAAATAATAAATTGACAGCTTGTTACACAAACATTCTTAGATCATAAAAGAATTCTTTTTTCATCAAGACAATTCGAAGTTTTGAAAGTTTGAAAAAAGAAAAGCCAGGAAGCAGGGTCACGCAAGGTCGTGGTTCTCGTAGCAGATGACGGTTTATGCCTATCGCCAGTTCCTCTGAACAGTCAAAAGCCATCGCTAGAGTTCTTGTGAACCACAGCCGTTTGTTTCGTGCATAGTCAGAGGTACATAATAACGTGCTATTGCAGATAAGCTCACAACGAATTACAAAGTGACGACAACATTGTGAAAAAGGGAAACTGGATCACACAGGTTCACGATGGCTCAGGGGTAAGATAAACCACGCAAAAATAAATTCTTGTTTTAAACACAACATTTTTAACAAATACCATCACAATTTTTCAAACCATTTAACAGTAATGATTAAATCAATTATATATACAAAACCTCCAAAGCAATACATATTTTCAACTGTTGAGTGTTAGAATAATTAGTAAATTACCAACACAAATCCCTCTGAATAAATATGCTCATCAACAGACACAGGCCAAATTCTGGCATACTCAATGAAGAAACAAATCGCGTCAAGCGATATAAAAACATTCAATCTGTCGGCCTCAAACTAAAAAATCAACACTAAAAACCTGAGATTAGTCATAACCGAGACGAGTAAAGCTTGGCTAGACATGTTGCCCTGCTCTTTGCACATTTTCCAACTAAACATGACATGTCAGATAATACATGTATAACTATACAACTATATATATATAATATAAGTTTTCGGTTGCTTATAATAATAAATGATGCATCCATTTGTGAAGGATTTAACAGAATCCACTTCTGAGTGGAATGGCAGGGACTGTGGGAAACTATCAAACTTACACTTGTTTTATATTGAATCATGATTCCTTTCATAAAGTAAATGCAACATGTGCAGCACACTTATCTATTTCTGACGAGATTCAGAGTGGCAGAAAAAAATACTTTCACGCTTTTATAACAGCTGTGTCACAGATTTCCAGTTATTACGGACTCTGTGAAACACAAAACTAACCAGCAGCCAATATCATATATATATCATACATTTTTTAACTTGTTAATGGTATATTATGTACAGCACTTAGCTTATTAAATAATACAGTGGGACCCCCTTTTTAAGACCCCCCAATTTAACACTTCCTCCCATTCAAGACCCTGGTTTTTTGGACTTTCTATTCATAACCTCTGAAAAATGTACCCCCATTTTAAGACTCCCTCCTTTTATTGTTTTAAAGACCTGATTTTGTCAAATTTGTGGAGGTCTTATAAAAGGGGGGTTCCACTGTAGAAGTTACAAGCAACTGCGCAAAGTAAGTAAATAATGATTCGAACAAGGTAAACAGAAGATGGCACAGTCACATACATGTATACATGTAACTTAGAAATGTAACAGTTTAGTTATTGTTATTTTTAGTAAATGTATACATCAATGTTACATTGTACAACCTTTGAACACACACACACACACAGATTTTCTCTTTCTAAAAGGATGCAATATTCATCCAATTCACACCACACAGTCTTTAACACAGTCGAGTTACAATAACATTAATAACTTCAATCCTGGCTCCATACAGTCTCCTCCAGATACATTACAAGTACTCAAAATCACTCATCAGGCTTTAAAAGATATTATGAATATGCTCACTCTCCATCATCATCATCTCTTGTTCCTCCTCCTCCTCAGTCTTTGGCAACTTGATCAGTCTTGAAGCGCACATCAGAGTAAGAAACAGCAGACCCACACAGATCACAAAAATGTAACGGTTGCCGTGCTGAAACACATCCTCATGAAGAAGCATCAGCACGCCACAGGAAATCAAGTTGAGAGGAACCCTGAACCAGTTTGTGATGGGGTAACGATAAGCGTCAGGGATCACTCGCAGACGCAGGTACCCCATAGCAGGGAAATACATCCCAACGCAGAACTGGAAGATGAGGAGAGCGATGAAAGAGGCGTTTGCATTGGGAGACTGGGGATGCGTTGAGAATACGCAGATAAGGTTTGAGACCATCGCCAGCCCCACAGCAAAGGTAAGCATAGCAGTTGCCGGGATTCCTTTCGACGACAGAACTTGGAAAACAGCTTGACCAATCAAAATGCAGACCATGAAGCTGGAGAAGACGATTCCAAGTGATGCTCCTGCAGGCTCCAGGATCGGGGTCCACAAGAAAATGATGGTGTAGATGACACTTTCAAACAATGCTTCAATGGCACCAAGCATGAAGATTTTTTCACTGGATGCAATTTTCCTCAGCCCTTCGCAGCAGACTTTCCGAAACCTGACCTTGCTGATGGAGGTGTTTTCATTCCAGTGAGTGGAGATAATGATACCGACGAAGATGAGAAACGGCACGGCAATCATATATGGAGCTACAGGGCCGAGGCCGAACCACTCCGACACTATGTTTGTAGTGACTCCTGCCACTACAGCCAGCACGCCATTCCACATTGATGCTTTAGCGAAGGTGATGGGAATCCACTCCTTGGGGAAGTCATGTGTTTCCAGGTGTTCGTACACATACCAGGCTTCAAACGCAGAGAAGAGAACAGACGTGGCCACCCCACCCAGCACTCTGCTGATGATCAGGACTCCATAACTGCGAGAAAGTTTCAGCATGCAGGCCAAGGAGTAGGTGATGGTGAAAATGATGCACAACTTCTTTCTACCAAACTGGTCAGCAGCGATGGGCGTCCATGTCCCGAAGATCACAGAAGAGGCAAACCCGAAGACATACAACACAGCGATCTGATCCTCCTGGAAACCGTAGTAGGAGTACAGTTTGTACAGGTAAGGGCCCTGAAGCCAGTCAGCAAACATGGCAACCAGGTAGACTGCGAAGTATCCTCGTTGAAACTTGCGAAACTGTGGGTTGTTGCCGATAACTGAGTTGTCTCGGCGTATGTAGTATGCCCAGAGTTGCAGGGCTGCACATATCCCCCCTAGTGCCACGAACGTGAAGTAAGCAATGGCTAACATGATGAAGTCTTAGTGGTATAGCTTGCTGAAAGTGCCGGTGGTGTCAAAGACTTAAATGTTTCACAGCAACAACAGGTGCTTCAAGTTCAAGCAGTAAGCCATCAGTTCCACTGTGAGCCCTGCAAACATACAGAAATAAAATTTACAGTCACGAAAAATCAATATCCCTGGACCCTCACGCATGACTATCAGAACTGAACACATAATGATAATGATAACTGAAAGCATGTTGTTCTGCAAACAGCTAGTTCAGTAGTTGATGATTCTGGCTGTAGTATAGCATTTAAGGGGCCGTCAAATTGACTGTAGGGAATCTAGTGAATCGGTGTTCTTCAGGTTCAACAGCTCAAAGTATCTGTATACCTAAAACAGTCTAAACCCTGACACAAACTTGCACATCAGCCTGTATGCTTCCAACTTTTAGACTATCCAATGATCTTATCGAATATCGTTATTCTTTAAAACACAACCAAAACGCGATCATCATCGTTCAGCTATGGCCTCATTTTGCTCAAATAGCCTCACAACAACCAAAACTTACGCGATACACAACGGTTTCAAACTTGTGTTCTTTGCTCCACAGAAACCCATGCGAGATCCTTACAGAATGTTATTGACGTGGGTTGCAGACGCCATGAACTTTGTGGCAACTATACTCTAAAAAAACAACAACAATATATTGAAAGAAAACAACTATGTTTATGAATGTATACAGCAATAATTACGGCAAGTGTACTTTCATACATAATAGGTCAGAATATGCAATTATGGAATGTTTTTGTTTTCGAATTTGTGAATGCAAAAGAAAAGAGGTTTGTTTGAGCTTATTGCTTCATGTTTTTACTTGACTCAACCACCAGACAACGTGGTGATACTTTTCCTTGCTAGTTAAAACAATTACGATCAAAACATACTAACGTACTCGAATTTAGTTTTTGTGTCCCCGATTGTATAAAACAAGCTGCTGCTTAAGAATGCAAAATGTTAATAATATTCCCTACTTAATCTGCAATTTTAACTCACCCTGTTGACTTCCGCTTGTAGACCAGCGTGGTTCCGTTTCGGCGAGAAGAAGCTGTGTGGAAACAGACATACGAAACAGACATGGCAGGAAAACTTCCGCAGAAAAAATACTACAGACAGCGAGCCCATTCAAATCCAATATCCGATCATAACCTTGAATAGTAAGGACTTTTACATTCCGCTTGATTCAAACTGGTCTATGAACGATGTAAAAAGAAGAAACGCCTGAGTCTTGACTACGAATACATTTCAGTGGCAATGTCCCCATGATGTAGCCCCGCGTAAGGTTCACCGTCATACTCAATGATTCTCAAAAATGTTCACTATTCTTTCACTGTTTCAGTATATGACGTCACTACCACAAGGCTAATAAAGCCTAATTCTTGTGTTTCAAGTTTCATTCCTTTCCTTTTGGTTTTACCCATGTCCTTTCAATTTTATAGAGATCAAATTTAGACTTACAAAGATTTGTATCTTGACGACAGCATGTATCTACTATGATGAGCAGTAGTTTGCTGGATCAGGTGGCAGTGTTGCCGAATTGGTTTGATTGGATTTGGAGCCAGAGTTTTGTATTGTCTGTGAAAAAGTATTTCTTTGTTCCAATGTTATTGTTAGGCCTAACAATTTATGCACTGCAGTTTGGTGATAGTGCTATTTCTAGACAAGTAATTAATGCACACTGCTTGGTTTGCTTAAGGGTGGCATTCAGTGATGATTGACTTGGATCGGGATGACTCGTCATGAGCTTACACTACATTGGGGTGTGCACGTTAAAGATCCCACGATTGACAAAAGGGTCTTTCCTGGCAAAGTTGTATAGGCATAGATAAAAATGTCCACCAAAATACCCATGTGACTTGGAATAATAGGCCGTGAAAAGTAGGATATGCGCCGAAATGGCTGCGATCTGCTGGCCGATGTGAATGCGTGATGTATTGTGTAAAAAATTCCATCTCACACGGCATAAATAAATCCCTGCGCCTTGAATATGTGTGCGATATAAATTGCATAAAAAAAATAAGAAATAAAAAAAATCCCTGCGCTTAGAACTGTACCCACGGAATACGCGCGATATAAGCCTCATATTGATTGGTTGATTGATTTCATTAACCACTCCATAGTAAGCTTTGGAATGAAGAAGAAGAGAAGGCAATACAAGAAAGAAGAGTTGGGAAGAAGAAAAACAGGGTTGAAAGATTAACAATGTTTTTTGTTAAAGCAAGCTCACTTCGGCTTTGCAAATTTTATACAATGTCAATGCAACGTTACCCATGCACTGTGCTATGGAGGCAACTGTCATATTGGGCATAAAATGGAACTCCATCTATTTTGAGAGCTACTCATGAGTGCCTGTTCTTTAGTCTGGGGGCTCCGTAACTGACGTGTCAGTTCCTGAGCCACTCGGAGAAAATTAAATTACATGTGTTTCTGTGGTGTACTGTGTAGATTAATGAGAAATGTAAATTTTCTCTGTGAAAATTACACTGTGATAAAAGCATTCCGTTTGTGTTCGTACAGGCAACTTGATAAATGTTAACAGCTTTTCCATGCTGACAGTAGAAAGTTTCATTTGCTCCTTATGTTTGCATTTGGCTTTTTGCAGCCCGGTCAGCCCAGATGTTATGGACTGGTCCCCGTACTATCCAGCCCACTTCTCGACTGACGGTAGCAAGGCAAACGGCAAGAAAAAGTGTGTGGAGTTTGCTGATATTGGCTGTGGATATGGTGGATTGCTTGGTAAATTGATACTTTATTCAGTTAATAACTTCGCACTTATTGTGTTATTCATCAGCATTATGGCAGTAAATTTATGAACAATTTTATTAACTTTTTATGAATAGCAACTTCAAGAGTGCTTATTATGAATCTCCCGCTCAGATTTAACACTTTCACGTGTAGATGTGTCAGTAAGGTGAAAACAGCCAAGGAAACTATATGATATATATCTCAGCCGAAAATGTTTTTCATCTTACATCTTCGTGTGTAAATGGGTACGGGTGGCTATTTGGTTGTACATGTATCTTGTTTTTTTATATTCATGTATTATCAAACACTTGTATTTTCAAAATGTCAAAGTATCCTTGAAGACCAATGGCATCAACCATAGCGGATTTAATATTCATCAATTATTGTTAAATTATGTGTTCTGTCATTATTCACACCCCCCGCGGGTTAGGGGGAGTCCCATATTGGCTGCGACGAGAAAGAATTTACCCGATGCTACCCGGCATGTCGTAAGAGGCGACTAACGGTTCTGTTTCTCCTTTTACCCTTGTTAAGTGTTTCTTGTATAGAATATAGTCAATGTTTGTAAAGATTTTAGTCAAGCAGTATGTAAGAAATGTTAAGTCCTTTGTACTGGAAACTTGCATTCTCCCAGTAAGGTCATATATTGTACTACGTTGCAAGCCCCTGGAGCAATTTTTGAGTCACTTGAGAAAAAGTGACTCTATGTAATCGGTCAGTGTTAGTCTGTTCGGCCGGCCGTCCGTAGACACCACCTTAACGTTGGACTTTTCTCGGAAACTATCAAAGCGATCGGGCTCATATTTTGTTTAGTCGTGACCTCCAATGACCTCTACACTTTAACGATGGTTTCGTTGACCTTTGACCTTTTTCAAGGTCACAGGTCAGCGTCAAAGGAAAAATTAGACATTTTATATCTTTTCTCGGAAACTATCAAAGCGATCGGGCTCATATTTTGTTTAGTCGTGACCTCCAATGACCTCTACACTTTAACGATGGTTTCGTTGACCTTTGACCTTTTTCAAGGTCACAGGTCAGCGTCAAAGGAAAAATTAGACATTTTATATCTTTGACAAAGTTCATCGGATGTGATTGAAACTTTGTAGGATTATTCTTTACATCAAAGTATTTACATCTGTAGCCTTTTACGAACGTTATCAGAAAAACAAGGGAGATAACTAGCCTTTTCTGTTCGGCAACACACAACTTAACGTTGGGCTTTTCTCGGAAACTATAAAAGTGACCGGGCTCAAATTTTATGTGAACGTGACTCATTGTGTTGTGAATAGCAATTTCTTCCTGTCCATCTGATGCCTCATATAATATTCAGAACTGCGAAAGTGACTCGATCGAGCGTTTGCTCTTCTTGTTTTGATTAGTGCTTTTGTGAACAAGAAACAATTAACAAGTGGCTCTATCCCATTTCCCCTCTTTCCCCTATCCCATCTCCCCCCTTTCCTCGTCGCGATATAACCTTGAATGGTTGAAAACGACGTTAAACACCAAATAAAGAAAAGAATGTCATTATTCATCCATTTCTACATTATTATTTTACTTTTAGTGTCTCTGTCAACGCTGTTCCCTGAAACACTGATGCTGGGAATGGAGATTCGTGTGAAGGTCTCTGACTACGTTCAGGATCGCGTCAAGGCACTGAGAGAACAAAGTCCAGGAAACTACCAGAACATCGCCTGCCTTCGCTCAAATGCCATGAAATACCTGCCCAACTTCTATTGCAAAGGACAGGTGATTGCTTTTTATCCTTTAATTTCAAGTCTGAAACTCTTTAATATATTGAACCTTCACCGTGCTTCCTGGGTCGTGGACGACCCAGAGCCTCACAAAAGTATCTCTGAAACAATTGGGACTTTTTGATTAAGACTTGTAAACATGTTATTGTGTTTTCAATTCACAGTTATTTTCCAATTCTATGTTTAATTTAAGGGAGAGAAAGAAATTAGGGCTACTGAGCGACTCACTTTCCAATTAACACTCTGCATGTGTTCTCTTTTATTTGTATTTAATGACAGTTATAGTTATACGTGTATTCTAAAATGAAACTTTTTTCCACTTCTCGTTTTGATATTCAGCTGAGCAAGATGTTTTTCTTGTTCCCGGACCCCCATTTCAAGAGGACCAAACACAAGTGGAGGATAATCAGTTCAACTCTGCTTGCAGAATATGCTTACGTCACACGCATAGGGGTAAGATCTGCTGTTTTTTGTTGGAGGTTTCAATTTGTATTGGTGTTCTTTCTCAAGTCATTATTTTCCGCTAAGTATTTATGCTGGGCGGTGAGTTTTTTTTCCTTTTTGTTCCTGTCTTTTGCTTTATTTCTACCTGTTCTGAAAAATGTGATCAAGCAGCAAAGTTGCAAAGTTAATAGATTTTGAAAAACTGTTTCATTGTTTGAAAGCAAGGACTTGATGTTGGTACTGAAGATTCTACTGTCGTTGTGAAGAAAGAGGGCTGAAGAGGTTCATATTGGTCTGAGAGTGTTGAAGGCACCTTGGCTTGTTGATGTGACTTCTGATGCCTTTTGTCTCATCTTTGCTGATCACACTGCCCAGGAACACAAACTTCTCTGCTTCTTTGGTGTTTTATCCTTGCAGTCGGATGGGGTCTTGCTACTTGTTGTTTAGTTGCATGACCTCTGAGTCTGTCTTCTTGATGCTGATTTAGAGCCTGTCTTCTCTGCTTTCTCAGCAACGTGGGGCAGCTTTTCGTGGGCATCATGGCATCTGTGTGAAAGAAAGGCTGATGTTGTCAGCAAAGTCCAGGGCTGAGGTGCACGAGAAAGTTACCAACCGGGTGGGAGCCAGCCGCGGTTTAGGATTGGTTGAAATTGAGATTCGTTGTGATTCCAACGAACCAGACCTCGCGGTTTGTTCTCTCCCGTTTGGGCGGCACCTACTTTTCAGTTCGTGCACCTCAGTCATGGTCTTCTACATGTACTTCTAGTTGTTTCATCAAGGTCCACCTGATGCCAGTGTTTTTGTCTGCGGTCTAGTGCTTCATGATTCAACGACCACCAGTAGGAAGATTGTCGTTGCCAAGAGGTAGCTTTGTCTTCGCACTTAAAATGGATCTGTCAGTTCCCCTCGTGTATGACTTTAAGGGGGGGGGGGGGGGGGGGATTTTCCTCTAGTTGTCAGTCCTTGAAAGGGCTTATGCCCATGCCTATGGAAGTTAACAGTTTAGAGAAAAACATCATCATCAATAGCATAGCTTTTGTTAGAGAGGGAGAATTCTTTTGTACTTCGTAGATTTGTGTTCTATACTGTCCTGTTTCAGATAGACTGTTTCATTGACAGCTGGGTGTTGTGATGTTTTCAGGGCCTGGTGTACACAATCACTGACGTCAAAGACCTGCATGACTGGATGGTTCAACATTTCACTGACTTCCCTCTCTTTGAAAGGATGTCAGATGAACAACTGGTAAGTGTTCTGTGTAATTGCTTCTGGCTGGCACCAGTGAACAAAGTGCACCGATTTTGTTAGCTTCGTCTATAGTGTTAGACCTACGGTGTTACTGTTGTTAGTCCTAATGCTGCTAGACAGGTTTTTCGGTTTGAGCATGGGCATTTCAATTTTCATATCTTTCTTTTTTTGTTGGTTGTATTTTTGTTTGTTAAATAGAGCAGGAATGAGAATGCGTGTTACTGAGGTTGATTCAGTCATTAAGTATTATTATTGTTTCTTTTTCACTCTTGCTTTAATTTATTTAAGTTTCATTCTTATTATTTATGTTTTTGTTGTTGTCATTTAAAAATAAAAGTAATTTTGCTACTCTATTTATGTGTTTCCATTTATATGTTGTTGTTTTTTCTGAAATTGTAGATTCCATGGGCGTTTTTTGTTTGTGTGTGTTTTTGTCTAGCTTTTCTCGTTAACAGTTTTTGTTTGTTTGTTTGTTTGCTTAACGCCCAGCCGACCACGAAGGGCCATATCAGGGCGGTGCTGCTTTGACATTTAACGTGCGCCACACACAAGACAGAAGTCGCAGCACAGGCTTCATGTCTCACCCGGTCACATTATTCTGACACCGGACCAACCAGTCCTAGCACTAACCCCATAACGCCAGGCGGAGCAGCCACTAGATTGCCAATTTTAAAGTCTTAGGTATGACCCGGCCGGGGTTCGAACCCACGACCTCCCGATCACGGGGCGGACGCCTTACCACTAGGCCAACCGTGCCGGTGTTAACAGTTTGGCTCTTTTGAAAGCGAATAGGGGAGAAGAAGAGGACTGGCATTTCATTTTGTCTTTGCCAAGATGCCTCATTCAGAACTAGATCATAGACAAAGAGACAACAGAAGGCGTCCTTTCACAGTATAGAGACAAAGTGCTTGCTGCCGCGCGAGCCCGAGAAAAATGTCCCTCTTTCTCTTTAATGCGCTGGCACTGGCCCATGGTGTTTCCAGACACCTCGTACGTAGGGTGTTCATGGGAGTTGTCCTCTCATCAGAGGCCTCAAATCATAGGTACCACTGAACTGTACTGTTTTCCATGAAACCTAGCAATTTACTGTCTTGTTTCAGGAGGGTGATGTTGTGGTGAAGCAACTGTACGAGAGCACAGAAGAAGGGAAGAAAGTGACACGCAACTCTGGTCAAAAATGGCTGGCAGTATTCCAGAGGATAGAAGACCCTTTGGTTTCCATGGACACAAGTTAACATGAAGACAAATCTGTGCTTTCTGTGTAACTGAATGTTGAAGCTGAATGTGTGAGTGTAGAGATGGGCTCTCTATTTATGCAAAGTGGAACTCCCTTTTTGTTTGTTTGTTTGTTTGTTTGTTCGTTCATGGGCTAAAACTCCCACGGCTTTTACGTGAATGACCGTTTTTACCCCGCCATTTAGGCAGCCATACGCCGCTTTCGGAGGAAGCATGCTGGGTATTTTCGTGTTTCTATAACCCACCGAACTCTGACATGGATTACAGGATTTTTTCATGCGCACTGGGTCTTGTGCTTGCGTGTACACACGGGTGTGTTCGGACACCGAGGAGAGTCGGCACACAAAGTTGACTCTGAGAAATAAATCTCTCGCCGAATGTGGGGACGAACTCACGCTGACAGCGGCCAACTGGATACAAATCCAGCGCGCTACCGACTGAGCTACATCCCCACCCTGAACCCCCTTTTAATACCTTATACAATCTGAGAAAATCAGTCTTAAAACGGATGTAAATTTTGTGATATTATGCAGAAAACGTTTGAGGAAATGAAATTTTATAGCAGAGGGAGTCTCATAATGGAGGGTCTTAAAATAGAGGTTCCACTGTATACTATTTAAGTTATGGGAGAGAGGGAGAGAGAAGAAATATGTGTGTGTGTGTGTGTGTGTGTGTGTGTGTGTGTGTGTGTGTGTGTGTGTGTGTGTGTGTGATTCTGCAATAAATGGAAAATATAGAAAGAGATGACCAAGTGTGTGTGTATGTGAAGTGGAGAGGGAGTGCTTATTGCTTGTCAGTAAAAGAACAGTGGAAAAAATTAAACTTGAACACATTGACATCAATCTGTATCAGTGTCTTTATTATTATCAGTATTATTATTGATATTATTTTTATACTTTCAGTTATCAGTAACTGTTCTTCAGCTTGTTTGGAAATTGGAATAATTCCTCTTAGTTCAATTTAACATGCTTCACTGTAGCCACGATAGTTAATACGAATCAAAATCATTTCATTTTAAAGTAAAACATTTGATTTCTGTGTGGCATACAGCACGGCACTTTATCTACCCAAACAAATGTTTAGATGAACATGTTGTGACAGCCCTGTGTTTTGAATTTCAATTTGTTTTGATTTGAGGCACAGCACTGCGTTAGAACACAATGAAAAATAGAGTCTAAGAGCAACCAGGATAAATTAATTCAGCTGTATTTACTTCATTCATTTCTATCAGACACTATTATTCACACTCAAAACAGCAAACACTACTAAAACCCATGCAACAATGTTCACACTCTGAGACAAAAACAATCTTTTTGATTACAGTGGTACCTCTCTTTTTTAAAGACCTACAAAAATGTGAGACAATCAGGTCTTACATGGGATTTTGTTTGTTTGTTTGTTTGCTTAACGCCCAGCCGACCACGAAGGGCCATATCAGGGCGGTGCTGCTTTGACATATAACGTGCGCCACACACAAGACAGAAGTCGCAGCACAGGCTTCATGTCTCACCCAGTCCCATTATTCTGACACCGGACCAACCAGTCCTAGCACTAACCCCATAATGCCAGACGCCAGGCGGAGCAGCCACTAGATTGCCAATTTTAAAGTCTTAGGTATGACCCGGCCGGGGTTCGAACCCACGACCTCCCGATCACGGGGCGGACGCCTTACCACTAGGCCAACCGAGCCGGTTCTTACAAGGGAGGAGGTCTTCAAGTGAAGGTAAATTAACTGATATGAACAGAAAATCTGATAAAACAGGATGTTAAAAAAGGGACTCCTAAATATGGGATGGGGGTCAACTGTGTATATTTCTTTCTTTCTTTCTTTGGTGTTTAACGTCGTTTTCAACCATTCAAGGTTATATCGCGACGTGGAAAGGGGGGAGATGGGATATAGGGGAAAAGGGGGGAGATGGGATAGAGCCACTTGTTAATTGTTTCTTGTTCACAAAAGCACTAATCAAAAAATTGCTCCAGGGGCTTGCAACGTAGTACAATATATGACCTTACTGGGAGAATGCAAGTTTCCAGTACAAAGGACTTAACATTTCTCACATACTGCTTGACTAAAATCTTTACAAACATTGACTATATTCTATACAAGAAACACTTAACAAGGGTAAAAGGAGAAACAGAACCGTTAGTCGCCTCTTACGACATGCTGGGTAGCATCGGGTAAATTCTTTCTCGTCCCAACCAATATGGGACTCCCCCTAACCCGTGGGGGGTAACTGTGTATATGAACTGCCACAACTTTGTTGAACCAAAGTATGCAACTTCATCTGTATAGATCTATAACTAACAATAGCCAGCGATGTGCTGTCATTTCATTTTCTGATCAAACATGTCAACAAGTGCATATATACTTAACTGATGAAACAATCATGAATTTTCAAGCTTTCCTTCAATCATTCTTTCTAAAAAAAAGAAAAGAATTCAATTTTTTTTTTCAATTCAAATTTTTTTTGAAAGAAAGGACTAGGCTGTATAGCGTCTTCCTAAAGACATGATGTTATTTTCCTAGAAACATTTACAGAAATGGCTGAAACACACACACATACACTGAGGCAGGTATGTACATGTATGCGCACAAACAGAATTCTTAACACACATACACAAATACACTCCATCCCTGTGAACACAATCCAGAAACTGCTCACACATTTTCAGGACATCTGTAGCAGTTATCACTTCCACTTTCACAGGATGATGATTTGGACTACACAGTCAGGATGATGTGGTCATGAATGACCCATAATTTTTTCAAGAAGGATTCCACGTAAAAACCTATTACGTGTTTATCATATACAACCCACGCAATGCTAATAGGGATACACTTTTTACTGACTCTTTGGAGAGAATGGGTTGTACACAAATTACGTACAAAACAATTTCCATACAAAAAAGTGCAGTGCATTCAAATGCAATAATTTCCTTCCCAGAGGTGAATCATGCACAACTTCACCCACACCCACTATGAATCAAACACACTTCTCTTTCACTTGATAAGAAACTAGGTGACAGCCAAGTTCAACCATAATATGAGTTTGATTGTCCGCGTTTGAAGTTCATGTTTTCTTATCTTGGTTGCAGAATTTTACAAAGTAACTAAAATGAAAATAACATGCCCATCCTGTGCATCACAAAACATGGAAAGATTCATGATTTTACACATAAAAAAATGCACACTTAGATGATGATTATTATTCACTTGGTTCACTCTGATTACATTGTTCGAACATTCTTTTTCTTTTACTCAGTCAAATATGAATGTAAGGATGAATCAATAAATACATCACATGGCATCAATAATTACCCAAATATATCATTCCACCACCTTATTAACCCCAAACCTCATAAGAGTCATTTGCGGAGTCATAGTTTGTGAAAATTTCTGTCTGAACGCTCAAGTGCTCAGGATCTACAGTGAAGGTTTCCTCGTCCACTAGAGTCATGCTCCACCTGTCCCTGTAGCTGTGCTCAATGATGAGACAGTTGTGCAAGGACTTTGTGTCAAAACCTGACGACGTGGAAAAATCAGACGCTGTTTGGTGCCATCCTCTTCCTTCTAACGCTTCCCCGACCTTCAGTCGTATGTTGCTGCCGTATAGCTCTAGTTCTGCATGTTCTGTGGGGTCTTTGTACTGAAGCTTCTCTAAAACATCTATACCGATCAGAGCAGGGGGTAGCGACAGAATAGCGTCTTTGCGACCTGACAGAATCGTCTTGACACGAGAGTTGTTGGTGGGCATGGTAGCAGTAGACCCTGTTCTGACTTCAATGATCTCCAGAAAATAGCAGGTGCCTTTCGTTGCCTGATGCTCCTTGTGCTGGTTCAAGAGGTTGACGAGAGGTTCAATCTGGTAATAGTCTGCTTCCGCATGAAGCAGGTCCATTTCTATGAAGTCCGTGGGAATGCACAGAGCAGAAGTGCGGAGAAAATTGAGAATGTGTCTGAAGACATTTCCATCCCTGTCAAGAAAGATATTACCCTGAGGATCAACTGTGGTGGGCAGTTTGCCACTCATCATGGCTCCTAGCATAGAATCCGGGTACTTGCGCAAAGTGAAGGTGGTGGTTGTGTGTAGCACACCCCCTACATTTAGTGTCACTGTTGTGTTTGTGTTTGACATTTTGTCTGCAGAAAGTTGTAGATAGATTTTGTTTCACCAGCTCCGATACTGCCGTCAACAGACCATGCTTTTTACCTGAATAAAAAACAGAATAACTTGTTATCATTGAGACGTTGACTGCAACAAGCAAAATTGTTTAAAAACAAAAGAAGATTACAATCTTTTATCAAGGGTGTATTCAGATAACACTACCCAGGGTTTGGAAAAGGTACCACCTAGTTAAATTAACTAGACTTACTAGAAATATACAGTCCTTAATAGGAAGTCAGTTTTATGACTCTAAGCCTATACTTCGTTGAGAGTATACTATCCCAGAATCGTTTTGGTCAAACTTTCTCACTTGTGAAAAATCAATGGACATTTTGACACATAATTGTTCTTCGAGCCCAGTCACCTCAATTACAGGGTCCCCGGTTCGATCAACATTTTTTGGTGTTTTTTTTTGTTGTTGGGGGGGATGGAATGGGAGGACAGGGGGAGGACAGGGGGGTTAGGGAGAGAGAACTGAAGAGTTTATCTTGCGATTTCAACGAGACCAAGCTGACGTCCTCCTGGTAGATAATTGACATGTTCGTGCTTTTTTTTATTCAATGTACAGTTATCTCGTGGAACTTCTAATCCCAATAAAGAAAATACATGTGGTCTAAATATTTGTCGGGATAGCTATACAGAATGGTAACAAGAGAGTTGCAAGCCTTACTCAAAAGCTGCACAGTTGCAGACGAATCCTTCAAGTCTCAGACGGAAAAGAGCTTTCTGAGGTTTCTTGGAGAAAAGAACTATCAGGGGAAGTAAACGAGTAAAGCGCGTAAATTATTTCCCTTGAACTCTGGCTCGCCCAATTTTCAATGCGAACCACCACTGATATCAACCAAACACCCCTTCCCTCACCATCGGGTGCCGTGCAGAAAAGGATAATGTTTGCCTGTATAGAACCATTTCTTTAAGCCAACACTATGTATACACGTAATATATAAAAAAATATTTAAAAGTACTGAACTGGTCAATTATAACTAATAATGTTTAACGCCGACATACGATATCGATTAAAACTTAACTTGAAAGAACAAAACGTCTGTTTTTGACCAGTCTCTTTCGAAATTTAATCTCTGACGTCAAATGACAGTTTCCAAAAGAAATCATACCACGAATAATGGCGTCACGTAAAAACTTCAAGTGAATGCTTTCATTTCTTCTGCATGTGTCCCGAAGAAGTGACAAAGACCGTGGCCGCTGAATTTGGACTACTGCAGTGTCACACTCAATACCGGACTTCTGACATCTAAATCGGCAGTACTAGTTAACCGTGAAGTCATCCCCGTGCTGTGCACGTATTCAAGGGAGGCAATTTATATGATAAAAAGAAGGAAACTCCACTGTATGTAAGTTAAGTTAATCTTTACATAAGACATGATCCAGACTCATATATGTCCAAACTAATGCAATAAATTCTGTTTTACTGCTTTCCTTAATCCAAAAATACACGTCCATTGGGGTTTGTTATGCCGTTTGACCGTCTTTGAAAGTATGCACGAAATGAAGAACATGTAGCCAGAGACATCTATGTCTCTGATGTAGCCTACGCGGGTTTTACAAGTTCAAAATCCTTCTCAAATCAGTTCGCACTGTTCACAGGCACTTTTCTCGTCACGGTCGACGGGTATCGCCCCAGCCGAGCTCAGTCTCGCAGAAGATCAAGTTTTGAATTTCATGTGTAAATGGCAGGGAAAGAAAACTACAGTATCTATTGTTCAGTTATTCAGTTTCCAGTGATTGTGACTTGGTGATAGAGCAGTACAGAGACTGAGTGAGTATGTACAATCAGCCAACTCTTTTGTCTGATCACCTATTGCAACCACGAACACAGACAGCTCAGTGGGCAGTAAAATAAACATATGTTCTAATCTCTCTGTTGTCCACGGTTCGATCCATGTTTGTTTTGTCTGTCTTGAGTGCACATTCGCTCAGTTACAACTTTATATTCACTAATTTGCCCCCACCTTTCGAGCGAGCAGAGTGGCCGCGGGGATAAGAGCTACACTATGCGAACACTGTTAAATCCCAAGTCGTAGGTTCGAATCCCACTCCCGTCAATATTTTTGTGTCTGTACGTATCTATCCAGTGCTGCAAAACAGGAGTCAGGGTGAGACTGGTGGTGACCTGGCATCGGTCTCGCACCACCATTCCCACCCTGACATCTGTCTGGCACCACAATTCTTATCCTGATAAATGTCTGGCACCACCATTCCTTTCCTGATAAATGTCTGGCACCACCATTCCTTCCCTGATATTAGTCTGGCACCACCATTCCTATCCTGATAAATGTCTGGCACCACCATTCCTTTCCTGATATCAGTGTGGCACCACCATTCCTTCCCTGATATCAATTTGGCACCACCATTCCTTCCCTGATATCAGTCTGGCAACACCATTCCTATCCTGATAAATGTCTGGCACCACCATTCCTATCCTGATATCAGTCTGGCACCACCATTCCTATCCTGATAAATGTCTGGCACCACCATTCCTTCCCTGATATCAGTCTGGCACCACCATTCCTATCCTGATAAATGTCTGGCACCACCATTCCTTCCCTGATATCAGTCTGGCACCACCATTCCTGTCTTGATAAATGTCTGGCACCACCATTCCTATCCTGATAAATGTCTGGCACCACCATTCCTTCCCTGATATTAATCTGGTACCACCATTCCTATCCTTGTATCAGTCTGGCACAACCATTCTTTCCCTGATATCAGTCTGGCACCACTATTCCTATCCTGATAAATGTCTGGCACCACCATTCCTATCCTGATAAATGTCTGGCACCACCATTCCTATCCTGATATCAGTCTGGCACCACCATTCCTATCCTGATAAATGTCTGGCACCACCATTCCTATCCTGATATCAGTCTGGCACCACCATTCCTGTCCTGATAAATGTCTGGCACCACCATTCCTATCCTGATAAATGTGTGGCACCACCATTCCTATCCTAATATCAGTCTGGCACCACCATTCCTATCCTGATAAATGTCTGGCACCACCATTCCTTCCCTGTTATCAGTCTGGCACCACCATTCCTATCCTGATATCAGTCTGGCACCACCATTCCTTCCCTGATATTTGTCTGGCACCACCATTCCTATCCTGATAAAAGTCTGGCCCCACCATTCCTTCTCTGATATCAGTCTGGCACCACCATTCCTATCCTCATAAATGTCTGGCACCACCATTCCTCCCCTGATATCAGTCTGGCACTACCATTCCTATCCTGATAAATGTCTGGCACCACCATTCCTTCCCTGATATTAGTCTGGCACCACCATTCCTATCCTGATAAATGTCTGGCACCACCATTCCTATCCTGATAAATGTCTGGCACCACCATTCCTATCCTGATATCAATCTGGCACCACCATTCCTATCCTGATAAATGTCTGGCACCACCATTCCTATCCTTGATATGTGTCTGGCACCACCATTCCTATCCTGATAAATGTCTGGCACCACCATTCCTATCCTGATATCAATCTGGCACCACCATTCCTATCCTGATAAATGTCTGGCACCACCATTCCTTCCCTGATATCAGTCTGGCACCACCATTCCTATCCTGATAAATGTCTGGCACCACCATTCCTTCCCTGATATCAGTCTGGCACCACCATTCCTATCCTGATAAATGTCTGGCACCACCATTCCTTCCCTGATATCAGTCTGGCACCACCATTCCTATCCTGATATCAGTCTGGCACCACCATTCCTATCCTGATAAATGTCTGGCACCACCATTCCTTCCCTGATATCAGTCTGGCACCACCATTCCTTCCCTGATATCAGTCTGGCACCACCATTCCTTCCCTGATATCAGTCTGGCACCACCATTCCTATCCTGATAAATGTCTGGCACCACCATTCCTTCCCTGATATCAGTCTGGCACCACCATTCCTATACTGATAAATGTCTGGCACCACCATTCCTGCCCTGATATTAGTCTGGCACCACCATTCCTATCCTGATAAATGTCTGGCACCACTATTCCTATCCTGATAAATGTCTGGCACCACCATTCCTTAGCTGATATCAATCTGGAACCACCATTCCTTCCCTGATATCAGTCTGGCACCACCATTCCTTCACTGATAACAGTCTGGCACCACCATTCCTATCCTGATAAATGTCTGGCACCACCATTCCTTCACTGATATCAGTCTGGCACCACCATTCCTATCCTGATAAATGTCTGGCACCACCATTCCTTCCCTGATATCAGTCTGGCACCACCATTCCTATCCTGATAAATGTCTGGCACCACCCTTCCTTCCCTGATATTAATCTGGCACCACCATTCCTATCCTGATAAATGTCTGGCACCACTATTCCTATCCTGATAAATGTCTGGCACTACCATTCCTTCCCTGATATCAATCTGGCACCACCATTCCTTCCCTAATATCAGTCTGGCACCACCATTCCTTCCCTGATATCAGTCTGGCACCACCATTCCTATCCTGATAAATGTCTGGCACCACCATTCCTATCCTGATAAATGTCTGGCACCACCATTCCTATCCTGATAAATGTCTGGCACCACCATTCCTTCCCTGATATCAGTCTGGCACCACCATTCCTATCCTGATATCAGTCTGGCACCACCATTCCTATCCTGATATCAGTCTGGCACCACCATTCCTATCCTGATACATGTCTGGCACCACCTTTCCTATCCTGACATAATTCTGGCACCATCATTCCTATCCTGCTGTCCGTCTGGCACCACCATTCCTATCCTGACATTTGTCTTGCACCACCATCCCTATCCTGAAAAATGTCTGGCACCACCATTCCTTCCCTGATATCAGTCTGGCACCACCATTCCTATCCTGATATCAGCCTGGCACCACCATTCCTATTCTGATAAATCTGGCACCACCATCCCTATCCTGATAAATGTCTGGCTCCACCATTCCTATCCTGATATCAGTCTGGCACCACCATTCCTATCCTGATAAATGTCTGGCTCCACCATTCCTATCCTGATATCAGTCTGGCACCACCATTCCTTCCCTGATATCAGTCTGGCACCACCATTCCTTCCCTGATATCAGTCTGGCACCACCATTCCTATCCTGATATCAGTGTGGCACCACCACTCCTATCCTGATACATGTCTGGCACCACCTTTCCTATCCTGACATAATTCTGGCACCATCATTCCTATCCTGCTGTCCGTCTGGCACCACCATTCCTATCCTGACATTTGTCTTGCACTACCATTCCTATCCTTATATAAATGTCTGGCACCACCATTCCTATCCGGAAATCTGTCTCGCACCATCATTCCTACCCTGCTATCTGTCTGGCACAACATTCCTATCCTGGCATCGCTCTGGTACCACCATTCCTATCCTGGCACCGGTGCAACACGGTCGGGACGGATTCGTACAGACACACGAACACACACAAAAATATTGACGGACCCAGTGGGATTCGAACCCACGACTTGGGATTTAACAGGGTTTGCATACTGCAGCTCTTATTCCCGCGGCCACTCTGTCAGCTCGAATAGGTGGAGGCAAATTAGTGAATATAACGTTATAACTGAGCGAATGTTCACTAAAGATAGACAAAACAAACATGGATCAAACCGTGGACAACAGAGCTAGAGAGATTATAACTTTTATTTCACTGTCCAGCTGCCTGTGTTCGTTGTTGCAATAGGTGGTCAGACAAAGGAGTTGGCTGGTTGTACATACTGACTCACGCACACACACACACACATCCTGTGTGTCTGTTTTTGTGTTTGTTTTCTGTTCAGATCACACCACGCCCGTCTCTCTCTCTCTCTCTCTTTCTCTCAAACACAGACACGCACGCACACACACACACACACACACACACACACACACACACACACACACACACACACACACACACACACACAAAACTCGACGTTCAAGTCTGAAAGTGAATAGCTAATGACAAAAAAGTGATGTTGAGACAAACATGCTTCTTTTATTGTTGGTACTCAGTCCTAAGCAAGGACAATGCACACAGGCTCTAAACAAAGGAGCTTTACTCCGGTTCCAAGCACTCACACGCAGACACGCACATACACAACACACGCCGCACAAACACACACGCACAGACACTGTTACACTTCAAATAGTCATCAAACACAACAACCACGCAGGAGCAAATCGCACAAGTAACTTGGGTGTTCAGACTTACCCAACTTACATTAATAATGAACTTTAGTAAGCCAACACAATCAAATATATTGAATAAACTTTGTTGAAAATGAAATAGAAGTAAATTATATTATATATAATAAAATAATAAGGAAAACTTTGTGGGTTAAAAAAAACTTATTCTCTTTCTTTCACGTCACATTGTGATATTACACTGCTGTTAAACGTTTCTGTGAGTCCAAGGCTGTACCACAAACACAGCACTCGCTTTCACTGGACTTGACAAAAGAGCGTCAAGTTGTGAGAAACTGGGAAACAGTTTAACTCGCAATTATCGGAAAAAGTAAATTTGGTAACAAAATCCACCGTAGGGCCATTCTACAAGCACAACACTCGCTCATCGTAGCTCAAGACAGTGTCGGGCTAAGCATAACATGGGTGGGATTCTTCCGGTTTTAGCTGGAAATCGGGATTCTTAATGTCTGTGGTGACGTTTTATTGGTTGTTAATTATACAAATTCTTCAGCTTCTGGGGGCCCCAAGACCCCCCCCCCCCACCCTTCCTTAAAATTCTTCAGGATTCATGAAATTTTTTAGTCCCGGGCCACCCATGATAATATCTTCAGAAAACATTACATCCGTTCAAATCACCAACAAATATTTTTTATAAATCAGTAACGTGGCCCACAGTGGATGTCTTACAGCACGCACAACACTAGCTTTTCCATGGCCAAGACATCGTCAATGCATGAGTTCTTGATAAACCATCTGTCAGAAAGGTAACGTTGTGTTCCTTGCAGTTTGGCAACATGGCCGACAATAGTAGTGGCCATATGCACTACACGCACAACAGTCATGAGTCGCGTATGCAGGGCCAAGACAGCATCAAGGCATGAGTTCTTGACAAACAATTTCTCAATCAGCTGAAAGAAAAGGTAACACCTTGTGTTCATAACGGTTGAGAAACTTAGCCCACTGTAGGGGCAGTACCAAACGCACAACACTCGTTTTTTCTGGGCCAAGACAGCATCAAGGCATGAGTTCTTGACAAACAATTTCTGTATCATCTGAAAGGAAATGTAGTGTTCCTAACAGTTGGGTAACGTAGCCCACTGTAGAAGCCGTGACAAGCCCAGCACTTGCTTTTCCTGGACCAAGACAGCATCAAGGCATAAGTTCTTGACAAACAATTTCTCAATCACCTAAAATAAAAGGTAACGTTGTGTTCATAACAGTTGAAGAACGTAGCCCACTGTCGGGGCAGTACCACACCCACAACACTGACTTTCTCCTTCCAAGACAGCGTCAGTGCATGAGTTCTTGACACTCTCTCAATCATCTGAAAGGAAAAGTAGTGTTCCTGACAGCTGGATAACGTAGTTCCTTAATGTAGAAGCCGTACCACTCGCCTTTTCTAGTCCAAGACAGAATAAACGTCAAAGCTAGGCATAAGATCTTGAGAAACCATCTCCGTTGAAATCGTTCACAAGGCAACGTCGCGTTTGTAACAGTTGAGTGACGTAGCTGTTGATGTCAGCCTCACGCAACTGTAGAGGCCGTTCAACAAGCACAACATTCGCTTTTTCTAAGACGCTATCCAGCAAGATCTTGGAGATTTAAACATTATCCGTTTCGTGGAACGCAGAATAGGTAAAAGTTAAAGTAAAGGCAGTCCCACAACCCTGCAGTCATTGGAGTACAAGACCCAAAGTTCTCTCAAGGCCAGCAGTTTAGGAGGTTAGTAACCATCTCATCTCCCTCGCTGCTTTCACCTTTCCCAAACCTAAACAGGACCGGTGCTGGGGTGCACGAACCGAAAGTGGGTGCCACCTAAACGGGAGAGAATAAACCGCGGGTTCTGATTCGTTGAAATCACACAAACCTCAATTTCAACCAATCCGGGCAACGGCTGGCTCCCGACCGGTTGGTAACTTTCTCGTGCACCTCAGACCTGGTGCCCTTTTGCAGTATTAGAACAAGTCTGTTGAAATCGCTCACGATCATCTGAAGGACGAGGCCAGGTAGTGCTTGTGGAAAGCAGGTAGAGTGGAGGCCATGCCAGAAGCGTACAGGTCGTCCTGGTAGGCTGGGAGAGTGTCGTGAGGTCTGGGGTACTGCGCTCCACTAGGCGCGATCTCCATGAAGTTGCCTCCGTAGCCTGAACCCACCGCCAGAGAAGACCCTGCAATAAAGAAGACAGAAGATGGCTGTGCGTTCACTGTGAGGATTTTAAGCTGGCTAACATAAAGCCCGTGTTACTTTTAATGTACAGGACTACATCATGCACATTCTTGACAAGCTAGCATAAAACCCGTGTTACTTGTGATGTACATGGGACTACATCATGCACATTCTTGGAGCGTTATAGCTTCTTCACAACACACTGCCCTCATGCATTTATATAAGTAGGCATGCGTTTATTAATCTGAAACGTCCATACTATTTCTGCGTATGCACAAGGAAAATGTGTCAAATTCTCGTTCATGAGGTGTTTTCCACACTTCTTGTCCTCTGAGCCTGATTAGAGAGTGCTCCATGTTGTTTCCTCAGACAAGAGAAAACAAAGGGAACACCCCCCCCCCCGATTTTCATTGCCTACTGTCTGTGAAGGTAAAATGAGATAATATGAAGTCCTCGGCCATCTTTGCAAGGACAAGTAGATCAACACAACATGTTTCTAAAAAAAATCAGGCTTGACAACTCATCGTACCTTGGTAAGTATCAGATGCTCTAGCACTGAAGTAGCCTCGCGCAGTGTTCAGGCCGAGAGCGGCCTCCTGCCCGTACACAGAGCCACGCAGAAGGGCAGCGTTCTTGTAGGCGGAGTCATACGCTGAAGTCATGCTGTGGCCAGCGTACTGAGAATAGGGATCCGCAGCCAGGACAGTGGGGTGAGTTCTGCTGTCCGCCCAGTACGTCCCAGGAAGCCCCCCACCCCCGCCAGTAAAAGGCACTGACGAAAACGTCTGTCCGTGGGCATGGTGCTCAGGGTAGTTCTGCACGCGTGACGAAGTGAGGGCGGAGTTGCGCGTGACATAATCCGAGTAGGAGTCAAGTCCGAACTGAGAGAGATATGCAGATCTCTCGGCGTAGGCTGCCCCTCCGTTCACGGAGCTCAGCGCTTTGACCGGGGACACGGGAAGCGTTGGGTACGCATGAGCCGACCTCTCGCTGTCAACCTCTGATTGGTTGTTGCCGAAGATGGAGTCACGTGGTATTGAAGGCTGAGGGCGGGTGAAAGCGGTGCCGACGTGTGGTTGGTAGGCGGGGTTTAAAGAGGGAGGGGTGTCTCCCAGACACGACCCTTCCCTTCCTGCTGCTACGTTTACCCCGTCCATTCTGGCGTCATGAGTTTGTGACGTCATCTCCATTTCATCTGCAAAGTAAGGACAGCGTTACACCATGTTTTTGGGTGTTTTAAATTTGTTTGTTTTTATCTCACATTAGGAATTCCCACAGATTTTCTTTGTTAAGTGGCCGGAGCTCTGTAACGGGGTCGAGCATTGCCAAGGAACATAGATTTCAATCAAAGAACGTACTAACACAGATATACTCACTGTCTGTTTTCATTCTTGTGTTTCGTCTTTTAGCCCTACATGAATTACTAACACAACGTGAGGAAGACAGACAGAACATCAGCTTTATGCTACAACACATTCCTAGTTGGTATAACAAGAAACAGATAAAAACATAAATCTTTATCTTAACAGGATGTTTCTCCATAATGTTTCCTACCTGTGCTGTCTGGGTGGTCTTCCTGTTTCCGTTTCCGGTTTTTGGGAGAGGAGGCTGCCATCTTGTTTGTACCAGTTCGAAGTTTGGCTTGTGTCTTGATGACTTCTGTTGTGCATAACAAAGAATCCATGTTACACACGAAATAATATTTTATATGAAAGAAACTGAGAGCAGGAACAAAACCTTAGCTTGCAGTGATATGTTTGTATATCACATGCTAAAAAGTAGACCTAAAGTTTTGACCTTGAACGCCAATAAAGTAGTCCAAACAACCTTGCTAATAATGAACGGTCAAAGAGTTCTCTTGGGCATAAACCAACAATAACACGTAAGATCTAAAACCTCTTTAAAGAACAGTCAAGCAGTGTTGTTCTCATGCCCCGGTCTTCGGTCGTTGACTCATACGTTTTCAATCTGACGCACTGTTATGACCTGGCCGATCGACCGTCCGGTAGTTAGGCCAAAAAAAAAAAATTGTCTGTTTAGGGTAACCCGACCGACCCTATCGATTTGGCGCCGACCCAAAAACTTTTTTTTGATTTCAAAAAAAAACAAGTCGCGTAAGGCGAAAATACAATATTTAGTCAAGTAGCTGTCGAACTCACTGAATGAAAGTGAACGCAATGCCATTTTTCAGCAAGACCGTATACTCGTAGCATCGTCAGTCCACCGCTCACGGCAAAGGCAGTGAAATTGACAAGAAGAGCGGGGTAGTAGTTGCGCTAAGAAGGATAGCACGCTTTTCTGTACCGCTCTTTGTTTTAACTTTCTGGGCGTGTTTTTAATCCAAACATATCATATCTATATGTTTTTGGAATCAGGAACCGACAAGGAATAAGATGAAAGTGTTTTTAAATTGATTTGGACAATTTAATTTTGATAATAATTTTTATATATTTAATTTTCAGAGCTTGTTTTTAATCCGAATATAACATATTTATATGTTTTTGGAATCAGCAAATGATGGAGAATAAGATAAATGTAAATTTGGATCGTTTTATAATTTTTTATTTTTTTTTACAATTTTCAGATTTTTAATGACCAAAGTCATTAATTAATTTTTAAGCCACCAAACTGAAATGCAATACCAAACCCCGGGCTTCGTCGAAGATTACTTGACCAAAATTTCAACCAATTTGGTTGAAAAATGAGGGCGTGACAGTGCCGCCTCAACTTTCACGAAAAGCCGGATATGACGTCATCAAAGACATTTATCAAAAAAATGAAAAAAACGTATGGGGATTTCATACCCAGGAACTCTCATGTCAAATTTCATAAAGATCGGTCCAGTAGTTTAGTCTGAATCGCTCTACACACACACACAGACAGACAGACAGACAGACGCACATACACCACGACCCTCGTTTCGATTCCCCCTCGATGTTAAAATATTTAGTCAAAACTTGACTAAATATAAAAAGAAAAAAAAAAGAGGTAAAAATGCTAAAAAGAGACATTTGGCGTTTCTTTCTCTCCCTTTCTCTCTGTTTTATTTATACGTTAGTTTTGAAACATGTATTCATCAAATATAAGAAGTGAATGTTCAGCCAACATAGCATTTACAAAAAATAAAAAAAAAAAAAAAAAAAAACTTTACCAACCAACCGACCCTACTTTTTTTTGGTCATGTTACCCTAAACAGACAATTTTTTTTTTTTGGCCTTAGGTCTTCTGACAGAACAATTCGAATGTAGCCTTGACATTTGGACCTTTAGATATTTCCAATTCAGGTCGAACCGATCTACTGTCCTCTGAGTCTGGAAACGACACTGGTAAAGAAGCCATTTGGACCTATATATATTTTCAGTTCAGGTCGAACCGATCTACTTCCCTCTGAGTCACGAAACACCACTGGTCAAGGGAAAACAATAGTGCAAAGTACCAGCATTTCTCATGTGTTGCTGGACATGCCGTTGTATGTGCAGCTCCCGGGCCTGGTCGCGCTGAGTCTCCATCACCAGGTACACGTACTCGTCCAGCATAATGTGCAGTAAGTGGAACGACCCTGCACACATGACACATGACACATGACACATGACACATGCTCTGTGGTGTTGTCCTATACAATTGTTGTTATAATCGTTTACAGGCAGGCAGGTTGTGCCGAACAAACTTTTCCATTTGTATGTAATATTTTAATGGACAATAAAGTGCTGTTATTGTTATTGTTATTGTGTTAAGAAAAATGGAGGCAGTTTGCATTTCTTTCTTTTTCTTGTATTTTTGTTTTTTGTTTTTTCATGTACCCCCATGGGATTTCTTGAATAAATTCTTTGCCTTGCCTTGTCTTGCCTTGCCTTGCCTTGTTAAGAAAAATAGAGGAAAATGTACGGAGAAAAACTCTGTAAAAGCAGGGTCTTTGGGGTTGGGATTTGGTTGGGGGGAGAGTTAGGGATGGGATGGGCGAAAGAGGGGACTTTGATTGCATAAGTTCAACTTACATAGCAATGAGGAAACAGCTATGGTAGCTTTAGCCTGTAGTGTGTCACCCCCTGTAGTGTGTCACCTCCTGTAGTGTGTCACCCCCAACCCCCGAAACCGACCCCTTACACCCCCCCCCCCCTAAAAAAAAAAGGGGGAGAGGGGGGGTGGAAGATAGAAAGAAAGAAAGAAAGACAGAAAGAAAGAACGAACGAAAAAAGGAAAGAAAGACAGAAACAAGCAAAGAAACAAACAAAGAAAAAGACATACCAAAGCTCCGGCAGTTGAGGAGAGTGAGATCTTTCATGAGCAGTGAACCTAACAACGCCCACTGCATCAGGAAATCAGCCGCGCTGTCGCGGAACCCTTGTCCTTTCGCCTTGCTTGGCTGAGGATGAAGAGAGAAGAAATAGATAAGCATGCATTCCAAATACCATCATGGCAGCCAGAGCAATTTTTTTCACGGTAAACAGTATGATTAGACATAACTTGCTAACAACATGGCACACTGAACAGGGCTGAACCGGTGGTGTTGTTATTTTACTCAGGTGTAGTTAATACATAATTCGGAAAAAACTTCAAAGTCGAAGAACTGATTATTTATAAACACTGTAAAATAAAAAATAAAATAGGAAAAAGAAGAGCGTACCTGTAAAACACAAGTGTCGACAACATTGTCAATCCATTCAGTGTACGATTCCACAGAAGCCTGTTTCTGTAGCAAGCTGTGGAATTCTCCGAAGACTGCAACAGTACAAGAGGTGTGTGTGTGTGTGTGTGTGACATGTCACAGGATGCAAATACATTGTTGTAACCAGAGACGCTTGTACACAGACTTGTGTTGACATGCGTATTGAGACAAATGGTCACAGACTCATCCGAGCACTCAAACTATTGATACGTACAGAAGAACACAGGCATAAACTCAGTTGGACACGGTCCGGTCCCCCCCCCTCCCCCCAACCACACACACACACTCGGTTTTGTACACGCAGGTACACATGGACACACAGACACACACAGACACACACACACAGACAAACACACTCACACACACAGACAAACACCACTCACACACACACACACACACACACACACACACACAAATACACACACACACACAGTCAAACACACGCATAATTCAAATGCTTTCGTCCTTCCACACACACAAGCATGTAAATGGACACCACCAACGCGCGCCCTTTTCCGCATGTTATTACGCATATCAAAAGAAAAATCACCATCTATTTTCTCAAAACAAAATGACGTAAGAGTCTTACAGGCCGTAATGACGTCACGATGAGTCTTGGCGATGGTTGGGAGGGTGTAGAAAGCTTGACACAAGACCTGACCAAAATCAACTTGATCTAGGTCTGACGTCATCTGCATCACTTCCTCTTGATTGCTCAACGTCGTTCGGGCTGTCTGTGACGTCACATAAAAAAGAATCATGATTTGGAAACGTAACCTGTTAATGAGTTGTAAAATGCTAAAACACACAGACACAGACAAACAGACAGACAGGCACTGAACAAAACACACAACATCAACCATAGTCTGTTTCAAATCGATGTACAGCACTTTGCTTTTTAACATTAACATTTTGCTTGTAGGGTTCAGAAAAATAAATTGTCATTTGTCCTTGTTAGTTTTACTCAGTTGATTTACGAGCCTTACTCAGAGGGGTAAAATAGAGGTCATCAGGCTATGGCAGAAGCTTAAAGTTACTGAACTTGTCACGTCCAGGTGCACGGAACCCATAAGGCTTTCAGTCTTGTACGTCTCAGGCAGCTATCCGTTTGAAAACCCCCAAAACAAGTTTCATTAACTTTCATGCAAGGAGTCAAAAACTGTAAATTATTTACGAATCCATTTTGGTCATTCTGGGGGCAGGACAGGAAAGTGCGGCCCTCGCTCAGGCTCACATCAGGTCCTGCACGAGAACTAATTACGCCAAAAGCCTACATGAAAGTCTATTAGTCTCGGCGAGAGGGACAATCCTTTCTATTTAAGGTAAGTCAAGACATTGTGTTTGATTGCGTAAGAAAATTGTAAACGATGGCATGTGGGTCCTTTTGCCTAACCGCACACAGCCTTGAGCCCCAGAACGTGATCACGGGAAATGTTAATTACATTTTCTGACAAACCGCATAAAGTTTTGTTTGGCTGGCAGCTCTGAAGCTATGAGTAGTCATCCGCCATATAGTACGTAGTTGTGTAAACCTTTGACTGTGTATATCGTAATCTGCGGCACAAAGACAAATCGTTGCTTCAGCAATGCTGCGACTCCTGCACTGCTCCTTTAACAACAATAAATACATGAAGTCAGAACATAATAAAGAACCAAAGCATAGAATGAAGCTTTCAATAAAAATAAGATAATAAAAATTCTGCAAATACACACCTGTGCAAGATGGACGAAAGACAGTTGACGTGTAACGCTTCGTGCAAAATTGCGAGCAGCTGAAAAAAATCAAAGTTTAAATGTAAAATAACGTCAAGCAGAGCACACAACCGACAACACAAGCACAAAGAGGTAGGTAGGCAGACAGACAGATGGACGGACACATTCACACTCGGACACAGGCACGCGCGCACGCACGCACGAACGCACGCACGCTCGTGCACGCACAGAAACACACACACACACACACACTCTCTCTCTCTCTCTCTCTCTCTCTCTCTCTCTCTCTCTCTCTCTCTCTCTCTCTCTCTCTCTCTCTCTCTCTCTCTCTCTCTCTCTTTCTCTCCGTCTCTTGAGAAGGAGGGAGGGAGGGGAGGAAACAAGCATAGGGACATTACACACACAGAAACTTAACAGCCACGAGACAAATACGCAACAAAAAAAGAACAAAAAGAGCGTAAAATTATACCTTCCATCTTTCTGTCCACTAAGCGCTGAGGCACGGAGTCCAGCGCACTGAGGAGCCATGCTGGTAGTTTCCGTGCAAGGACCTTGATCTCCATCCCTAAACTGCAGCACAATATACTCTTCTTCGTCACACAGGGATGTTGCTGGGATTTTATTTCTTTGGGCACATTTGCCGAAATTTTCAATTGGTCAAGCTAATTATGATATCTTTTAACAACAAAACAACAATATTTGTGAGACACGAAAGTGCTTTTTAAAAATTTGAGGTACACTGAAAACAGACAGACAGACCGACTGTCCCAGACAGACAGACAGACAGACAGACAGACCGATTCAATGCACCCTATTATGTCCTCCCTCGTTAATGTTGTGATCTTGACGTTGTAGTTTTTGTCTTAAAGAAGGCATGGTTTCGAAATAAGCAGCCAATAATGATATGTCTATAGCATTTGTGATTTTTCACACTAAGCTTATTGCTATATATTGGTGTCTTAAAAAGAGTTTGGATAATCTTTTTATTGATAATTTCCTTTTCGAGATAAGCCAGGAAAATCTACACATAACTTTGAAAAGTTTACGCCTGAAAAGTCATAAATAACTTAAAGTCATTACCATCAATCTTGCATCAACATTCAAGAGTGCAAAAGTTCGCGACCTTTCTTATTTGCCTGTATTTACACCCACGTGACCGGAATGCAGACTGATTGATTGGCTGAGTCGCGATAACTTCACACCTTGCTCAATTGCATATCTATGTCTCCGGGAAGAAGCAACAATATAATCTCACAACTTTTGGTGAAGTGGACAACTGACTTGCCGTGGCTTAAACGACAGAACCATCCTGCGGTAGGTTTTCTCTTTCTGAGAAATGACGATTTGATATGTTCTAAAGACAATTTTGAAACCGTGAGATGCATATGCAGTATTTTGAAACTTCTACTAGGTACCAAGAAGAAGAAAAAAAACCAAATACATTGGGTTGAAAATACACGTTTGTCTACAAAACAATTGGAAGAAATGTAACCGAGTGCCAAAACACCACAATCACCTTTGGAGGCGAAGTCCAATCAAACAGGATTGAGAATTTTAGAGCTTATTTCTAAGCCCTATAAAAACTGTTAAATGTATTCTCAAAGGAATCCATGAACATACAGAGAGACAAAAGCCGCCAGACCCCATCACAAACAGAACTCTACAATCCACAGGTGTTGCCTTGCGAGCTATAAATAGCTCGCAACTTCTAAGGCGAACAACTCTGCAGAGTCTGCTGTGAAGGGCGACGGTAGTCTCCCTGTCACAGAAAAAAACCCTGCACTTTCAAATAAAATAGTGCATCAAAAATCATGAAGCTTGAAAATATACCAAGGTAAAAATCATTGCCGTCAACCGACTTTGAGAGAAACACTACCCGTCAGATTTTCAACCAAACACGTATCCGGTATTCTTGGCCGGAAAGATTTAACGGCCCAACGTGTACGTTTACAAACGAGCATTCAAAACTGATGAAACATAGTTTTGGCGTCAACGTTTTTCTCGCTCTTTATCCTCACGATAAGAACTTACAGGGACACATCTGTTTGGCTACCTGTCACGTGACTGCTATACCTGACGGGCGGTCCCTTTGATGTTCGTTATTCGGCACACCTGTGAGTGTACATACTGACTCTGAACGAAAGCCTGAGCAGATAGAGGTGTGGCGAGAGAGGTGAGAGGTTAATTCAGTGTGTTAGCAATTGACCTGCCATTAGTTTTCATTTCATTTGCATTTTCTTTTCTTTATTCTACATGTATAATCCCATTGCAGGGAAATTGGGGTTGCTGCATCCTATTGCTAGCATCAAGAATAGTCGCGCTACCAAGGCGTGTGCGTGTTTAGCTGTCACCAACCACCTGCACTTCTGACATTAACCCAGATCTTTACGTGCCACAGCGTTAACACGGGGATAGAACATGGATCCTGTCTCTAAGTCATCACATAAAATTGACTCGTGTCCATTCCGGCCTGGATTCGAACCTTGGCAGTGCTCTACCAACGGAGCTACCAGAGCAGACCACTCTAAGTTATCCATCTGTTATCGATGCCATGATTAATCAATTCGACTCAGATGGACATACCAACTCAAAGAACAAACCATTCGGTTTCAGAATAAATGAATGAGTCTATTATCACCCGGCGGACATTTGCATACGAAGTACGATTGGAGACTTTGGTTTTAGCTGTTAACGAGCAATATCGCAATTTCTAAGCAACTAATATCATGCAAAACTATCTCTCACCTGTCCGGCATGTCTTGGATGGCAGACGGAAGGAGAACGTCTGCGAGCACCTGGAACAGACGATGACCACCGGTAATGTGATTTGATCGATAAGCATAAAGAAGACAAGCACAAAACATTGTACATCTCAGTAATTAACCGTTACAGCAAATAACGATTTAAGTTAAACATGTAAGTAGTTAGTTGTCTCACAATTGCCCCCCCCCCCAAAAAAAAAACAATAAAAAACACACACACACACAAAAACACACACCCATGCAACAATTTCTGCATGTTTAAAATATGCAGTCAATCACATTTATATTTGTTTTGTTTGTTTGTTTGTTTGTTTGTTTGTTTGCTTAACGCCCAGCCGACCACGAAGGGCCATATCAGGGCGGTGCTGCTTTGACATAACGTGCGCCACACACAAGACAGAAGTCGCAGCACAGGCTTCATATCACATTTATAAGACTTCATGTACGGATGTACTGTTCAACAAGCAAGACCAAATTCAAACAGTACATGTTTAAGCGATATGTTTTGTAATACATGTACATATATTTTGATTAAAGATAATCAAATTACACAACGAAACAGGTAATCTACGCAATAGTTTTTTTAGAATAGTTTAGGTCATTTTCTCAAGATGACCTACGGCACAGGGGTGGGTCGCGGAAGAAGCCTGCATACAACAACAAAAACACCCACTGAAAGTTGTATTATCAAACCTACCTTGTACAGTATGGAATCACAGAGGGCAACCATGTCACACAATATGTCTGCCGTCAGCATGTCTGTCAGATGGGTGGGCATTCCTTGCCAGAAATGAAGCAGCAAGTTTTGTACCTGCAACGTTTATCAAGGAGATTATTTAGATGAGAAATAAAGTTAAAGAGAATACACAGTGTACCCTAATAAAAAGTAATATCTGAAAGTTTTACCAATAAGCGTCTCTCCTTTCCTCTCTCCTTCCTTCCGGCCATGAAAATGATGAAAGTCAGAGGCTCTCTTCATTTAAGAAAATGAACATAGTTTGGAACACATTTCAGCAAAGTTGTTTGTCGCAGTCAAATAAAAATCTGGTATACAAGTCTTCCTCGATATCAGTTCCGAATTGACGAACACGCTGAAGTTGGTTGCGGTAATGATGGCGAAGGTGACGATTATGACGACGTCGTTGATATTTGTTTTATTTTTTTAAATTCTTACCTCATCAAAGTTGGCGCTGATGATCGTATCCAGTATCCGTTGGCAGTGAGTTCGGTACATCATCAACAGAGTCTGCATCTAACAGAGCAGGTAGGGAAAAGCACACAAAAATGTGATTTTTTAAAAACAAGTCTCATCTTTCAATTACGAATAAATCTGAAGGATAAACCAAGGACGACTGCTCATGCTGAGTATGACGTAAGAGCGGGAAAAAGGGAAAGTAAGGACGAGAAGGAAGGAAGAGAGGAAGACAGAAAGGAAGGAAGGCAGGACAGATATTTTGTGCTTGAAATTAAACTTGAACACTTAATAATATGAGAGAGAGGTGTGGGGGGGGGGAGCTAGTGTCTCTGAAGCTTAGTCTGACTAGAAGGGAAATACATCAATTCATAGAAGACAGTGTCTCTTTGAAAACCTATAAAAATTACTACACAGACAACCGCCGCTCAACCATCAAAGGTAAAATAAGATCAATGAAGTAAAGTGAATATAAAAAAATACAAATACGATAATAAAAACGTGCCACAAGAATAGAAGTGTGTGTCACCTTATCGGAGCTGACGTCATCCGGCAATATCAAGTTCTCCACGTTGGGGAATTCTGGCAGCAGTGTTCCTGTCTTTGAGCTGAGAGAGTACTTCCGGTTGGAACCCTTTTGGAAAGGAAAAAAAAGTGAAGATCATTAATGGCTGTTTATAAATAAATGTAATCAAATTACAGAAATCTAGGCATATCGAATGAATCACACCAGAATAATGTTCAGCGGAACAAAAGTTTTTGAATAAACGACAGATAAACCAAACACACAATTAGCCGGCAAGTACGTGGCAAGGAAGAGAAAAACGAAGAAGCATTCAAATGACGAAGATAATCTGATGAAAAGTTTTTATGGTCGTGTTGTGTGATATCGCTACTCCAAACCCCAAAACAAATGGTGCATCTTTTGGGGCGATTTGAGACAGTTATAATGGGCGGGTAAAGTACCGGATGAACTCTTATTGCAACATTCACAACTGGCCCATAACATTTGTGACGATAAGATTTTAAAATCTGTATGTTTATTTTAAAATCAGTATATCTAGGCGATCTTTAAATATTTTGAAATCAGTATGTGTGGCCATTTTAGTTATAAAAAAACACGCTGTTTCCGATCGTATTCTGCCCTCTGTGGTCAATACGGATGCAGCGAAATTCTTCTGGTGGTGCCCGTGATTTCAGTTATGAATACTGCCGTATGGCGTCTTCAACAGCTTTCAACAAACGCGTGGAGTGCTTGCACCAAGGTTTCGCTACCCCGGTGATACGCTTCGCGTTCCACAGAGCGGGTGCTGTATCTCGGGTATTTGCTGACGGTAGGGGCAATAAGGGGTGAACATGAAATGGGGGGAGGTGGTATACAACTGAATATTTTCGTCTAATAAAGTTTGAATTTGGCGGAAGAGGGAGCGGAGGGGGTGGGGGGTGGGGGGGGGGGAGGTGGAGTATTTGTATATGAATGCTGAGCGTAGATAGATGGGCCACAATGTGAAACAAAAAATGCAGCTTAATAGCCACACTGTTGGGATTAAACACAGATATAAGATGGCTGTTGGTAAAACAGAAGAATTAAACTTGTGATTACGACGTTGTCTGTGATCAAGTTTGAGTTTGGCGGAAGAGAGGGGGGGGGGGGAGGGGTATTTCTATGTAATGAATGCTGAGCGTGAATAGATGGGCCACAATGTGAAACAAACAAATGCAGCCGGCTTGATAGCTACACACTGTTGGGATTAACACAGATAAGAAGACTGTTGGTAAAACAGAAGAATTACACTTGGGATTACCACGATGTCTGTGATCTTTTACCACTGTTGAGACCGTCCCTTTGCACCCGTTGTTGTTTCATTTCTACCTGCTGTTGGCTGTCAGATTTATAAAAGACGAATAGGTTGCAAAAACGAATCAGTACGTCTTGTCTTGGCGGGTCTGAGTTGGCGTTAAAAAAAGACGGCATTTCGTCCCGCTCATAAGATAATTGCTTATGTCTTTTTTTGATGTTTTGAGAAAAACGCGAAAAACATGCTTTGGTTTCTGAACAATCTGCCTATCTCGAGCGGTGACAGCTGGATACACGTGAGATAAAGAGCTCACAGCAACATTTTCAATCAGCAAAACTGCATAACAACACACAAAGAGCTTTTGCATACTTTCACATTCTCAAAACAAGTCTTCCTGTATCATAAAGAAAAAGTGCCTATCTCAAGAAACGAGATCGGCAGTTTTGCTTACGTTACCGTGGCAATGGTTTCCGATGGTCTGAGAGTTTGTACTCTCTAACACATGATAGATACCCTTTCAGTAGCTTCTCCTGTAGTTTCACTACTGAAATGTCGAACACTGAGATAGGTATTTTTCTTACATGATGAGCATGACGATTTTCCGTGCAGTCTGGACGCTTGGATTAACTGTTACGGTTTGACGTGAGAGCGATTTTTGATTGCCCACCATGCTTCTTCGTTTGACAGCAAAGAGTTGAGGGTTTTCTACATCATCTTCATTATCGTCATCATCTCTCTCTCTCTCTCTCTCTCTCTCTCTCTCTCTCTCTCTCTCTCTCTCTCTCTCTCTCTCTCTCTCTCTCTCTCTCTATCTATCTATCTAGCTGTCTAGATATCTAGCTATCTCCGAGTTTACTCGCTTGCGATTCACATATCAAATTCATGTCACATCCATGACAAAAACAAATCTCAAGACATACAAAGTACTTACTTCTGTTTTTACTTTGACTCCAGAAAATCTGAAATATAAAACGTAAAACAAACATGAATCGTCAACATGACACGCAATTATAGACCAAAATGAGAAAAATGGATAATCATGAAAGGGGCAGCGAAGAGGAAGTGTGGGTGTGAGATGGACTGGGTGAATTGTGTGGACATTTCCTTAATAAGTGACAATGTACAATGACGAATGATCTGGACAATGATTTCTCTTCGGATGAATCTTTTGTAATCGCTGTTGTCAAATCGACGTAATAAATAGTGTACACATCGACTAGAATGAACACTTGCGTTAGTAAGGAAAGAGTCCTGCAGTAGTGCAAATGTTAGGTTCAGAAACAAAGCAAAAAGTTTGGAATGATCACGGGTGGGGTATGGGTAGGAGGGTGAGGTCGGTGGCTAATCCAGGCCATCCTGTCCATGATCCAGGTCTATCCCTGGGACAGGCATGCACAAGACGTATTTGTTTATTATGGGGGCTAGGAGGCCCCCATTCATACGGATAGTTTCGAGGTTGACCATGGGCAGCGCCATTTTGTTGTGAAATACGTCATCAGTTTGTGTACACAGGAAGTTGTGACATCATCAGTCACCCTATGGGAGGGGTGAAGGCAACATTGTTCATCAGTAGAAAGTTGTGAAATCCGTCACCCTATGGGAGGGGTGAAGGCAAAATTGGTTATCACTGAGTTTGTGTAACACAGGAAGTTGTGAAATATGTCACCCTATGGGAGGGGTGACGGCAAAATTGTTCAACAAAAACCATCATAGGTCGAACTGTGCAGGGTCAACCGCAACAAACTCAAACCATTCATTCTAAACTGCATTTGAGTGTCTTATATCAGATTACGACGAAGACGACAACAATTACAATTTTACCTCCACAAAAACAACAACAACAACAACAACAACAACAACAACAACAACAAAAACACCACCACCACCACCACAACAACAGCAACACTGAACAACTACTAAAACCACAAAAACCACCACCAGCAACCAACTCCTCGAGCAGCACGATGAGAGCCGTTAAGATAAACAAAAGCGGGACAACTGGATTCATAAAATTCAGATGTTACGTCCTCAGTGGCACCCTTGGCCGGTAAGGGACATATTGTGCTAATACGCAACCAAAGACAACTGGAATGGCAGTCTGCTCGTGAATGCTGACTGTAACGGGGAAGAGTGCTTGAAGGCACGCGGATGTTTACAAGGCTTTGCGGGTCTAGGTGACCACGATGGTTTTATCTCTGTGTTACAATTTGCTATTAGCGAATACACCTGCCATTCAACAAAAGTTGGGATATGTGTGTGTGTGTGTGTGTGTGTGTGTGTGTGTGTGTGTGTGTGTGTGTGTGTGTGTGTGTGTGTGTGTGTGTGTGTGTGTATGCGCACAAATGAAACAACCAAACATGATCAAATACGGTCAAACGACACTGCGAGTCCGTTCGAATGAATGCATACGGTCAAACGAGATACGGTCAACCGGGATACGGTCAACCGGGAGTACACAACCACGATGACTCCTTTCAAAACAAGCCAACTCAGCTATTGAATTGTGACGATCTGAACACGCCTGTGTGGGTGGAGTCAGTTGACAAAAAGGGGAAGGGGGTGGAACTTAAACGGGAGAGAGGGTAGATGTTGGGGGGGGGGGGCGCATTGAGGTGGGCTGGGGGTCTGGGAGTTATCTGTGTATGCAAGAGTGTCCTAATGCCCGTGTTGTGTTGACATCAGTTTGCACACACCAACCCCACGCACGCCACCTCGAGTAGGGGAGAGAACAAAGCCTGATTGATTGTTTCCCTTTTCTGGCCATTACAGTGCTCTGTCCTGGGCCGGTGTCGGCTAATTGACTGACCAAAGAGGAAATCAAACATGAGGTGATTTCTGCGGCGACAAAAGCTAACGGCGTTTAAACCGGGTGGTATTTAGTTATGAAAACACAGCAGGCGTTTAAATTTCAGTTAGTTTTACAAATTCTACTTTAACTTAAAAGTTTGTTTGTCTGCGTTGACGAAACAGAAAAGCGTTTAAACCGGGTTATGAAAACTGCAAGCGTTTAAATAAAAGTTAGTCTTACAAATTGAAATTGAAACTCAAGGTTGGTTTGTTTTCGTCACCGTCAGCTGTGTTGCTGATGGCACTAAAACGCTGGTGCATGGTATAAAAAAAATGTTGAAAGCCTCAAGTAGTAAATTCCACGTGTCCACGACCTCGGTCATATGGCTGATCCGGGGGATAATGCTTATACTAGACTGATTTCATTCATAAAAAGCCCTTGACTTAGTGTCTCAAAGTATCATTTTGTCTGTGGGCTGCTTTATAAATATCATTGTCTAAGTAGTTTCAAGCCAAGCGTCGGCGTAGTTTCCTTCAGCGATCATACGCTTATCGCATACATGTCAACATGTCTTACTCTTATCAAATCACTTTTTTTTTCAATTCTTCAAGTAGATGACATGATGAAACGATATGAAGAATAAGGTCTGTGTGTAAGCCTAAAAGGTGAACATCACACCGGCTGGTGGTTGTCTCACACACCGTGTTTGCTGTCAGGTGCGGGTGGCTGTTGGGGATTATTGCTAGGTGGTTTCATTGTCGGTAATTAATCATTGGGATCATAATATTAGAAATCGTCGTTTCGAAACTCTGCTCTGATAAAGCCCGTCATTCTTTGTATTTCTTTCTTTTCATTCTCTGTGTGTGTGTGTGTGTGTGTGTGTGTGTGTGTGTGTGTGTGTGTGTGTTGAACGTGTGTGTGTGTGTGTGTGTGTGTGTGCGTGTGTGTGTGTGTGGGGTGGGGGGTGGGGGCGAAGAGGGAGCGCGGGTGCATTTCCTTGGTGGTTGAATCACTGACGACCGTTAAGGTCTGAAATTTGGTTTGTTTCTTTAGTGCGGGAAATAGTGATGTTACAACAATTTATTCATTATGTAATTTCATTTGATCTTTTTTGTAATATTTCTATATATTTTCAACACACACAAAATGGTTTATCAAGGGCATGCTTAGTCAATGTGTGAATGTCTGTGACATCACACAAGACAACAAACAACCCAAAAAACACAACTTTGAATTAAGGACTTGGATAAACTGTCCCTGACAAAGCATACCAAATAAAATCGTCAAGCAGACAGAAAAAAAGCTGAATCAAACAAATTCAGTGAAAGTGTCAAAAACATCTCGTTCACTTACCGAGTGAGACCTCTTCCAGAGTACACGGAATGATAGTACACTGAAGTCTCTTTGATGCCGATTCCGTAATAATGGTATCTGGAAAATAGTACATACGTTATTCCAGTTCTTTACAGTAAGTGTTGCATGCACACACAAACACACGCTTTCACAGAAAGACAGACAGACAAACTGACAGACAGACAGACGCAAGCCCGCCCACACACACACACACACACCAGGGCCGGACTAGGCTAAGAGGAGGGGGGGGGTTGCCAGTGGTGGTCCAGGGGGATGGGTAGGTCATATTCTGAGCCGGATAGGAAAATGCTCGCTCCTTGCATGAAACGGCATAAAATAAACAATAATAAAAAATGTTTTCAATAAGTGAGGTACATGTTTAGGCTAGGGGGGGGGTGCGCAACCCCCATAACCCCCCCCCCCCCGCCCCCGGTAGTCCGGCCGCCCTGCACACACACACACACACACACACACACACTACTTACTTTGATTGGCCACGCGTGCCAAGTCGACGTGTTGTCAGTTTTGGAAACTTCTGTCGAATAATCTGGACAGAAAACAAAAAAGTAAAAAAAAAAAATCCTTCGGACATTTTTTTTATCCAAAAGTTATCCATTTCTATCACGACTTCTCTTGGGCACATGTGAGACTGAGGAGCTTACCCACTCCTTCTCCCTGGAAGTGTGTGTGTGTGTGTGTGTGTGTGTGTGTGGTTATGTGTGTGTGTGGTTATGTGTGTGTGTGTGACAGACAGACAGACAGACTGACTGATACAGACAGGCAGAAAAAGAGACAGAGACAGAAAGAGTCAAAGAGACAGAGATAGAGAGAGACAGGGAGAGACACAGACAGAGAGTGTGTACGTGTCTTTCGGTCGGTCTGTCAACTGGTCTGTCTTTCTACGATCTCATAGGAAATAAAAAGGGTCGGGGTTATTACCTTGCCAAAGGTGGCGGCACCAGCAGGGGTGAAGTCGTGCTTCTTGCAGAAGTCTAGGTAGTGTGTGTACAGCACACAGCGCGGCAGACACACTCCCTCTGCCCTCTCATAGTTGTCTGTCAACCTGCCAGTAAAGGAAATGTTTGCATATCACTCGGACAGTACAGTTGAACCTGCATTTGACCAAATGTAACACACACAAAATAAAAATAAGAAATAAAAAATTAAGGCTTCTTCTCTCTTAAGACTTTGTCTTTTTCTTCTTCAGATTTTCTGTTCATCACCATTGTAAATTTCCCCAAATGTTAAAACTCCCTCCTTTAACTTGATTTTCATAGATCTTTGGAGGTCTTAAAAGGGGGGTTCCACTGTTCTCGAAAAGGGATCGCTTCTTCCTTCATTTATTCATGGAAGGTGTAGGTGGGCGGGGGGGGGGGGGGGGGAGGGGCAAGTGTGTGGGACAAGTAGAAAGTCGGAAGAAAGGAACTTGGTAGAAACAAAAAGAAAACGAGAAAAGAAAATGGAAATGGAAAACCAAACTAACGTTGCAACCAGCCAGCCAACCAACCAACCAATCAAAGGACCAGCCAAACCATCAAGCAAATAAACCAACAAAAAACGAGAGAAAAAAATCGAACACTTCAGACTATTATGCAACGGCTGTCGTATCGAACCAGGAATCAGTCGGCACTAATGTTGCAAAATCTACTTCATGTATCGCCGATTGAGATATTTGTTTTCTGTACGATTGCAATCCAACAATTTCCGCTCTTCACCATCAATACATCAGCTCCACCCACCCATCATAAACTAAATGTACACAAACTCTCCTTCCAGCGTGTAAACAATAATTATAAACATTGCTTTGTGGACCAGTAGAGGGTGGTTCGAACTTGGCAGAAAAAAAGAAAAAATACCAGAAAAGGGAAACAAAAGCTCGCACAAACGTGATTCCATTCGAAAGAAAAAGAAAAGGGATTTTTTCATAACAGAGAAACAGAGTTTTTATGAACAGTGCACAAAGAATAAACTAAAATGTCTAAGCCATGAATGCGAGAAAAATTGGCCAATAACAAGAGGGAAAAGGTGTATAAGAACTGTTGCCCGTTGAAACGCAGAATTAACGCTGTGACAAGGGCGGCATAAGTATTCTTCTCGCCTATCCCGGCGACCGATACAACAGAACCCCCCTTTTTAAAACTGTAACAAAATCTGGAAAAATCTGGTCTTAAAAAAAGAAGTTGTTTTAAAATGGAGGTAAATTCAAAGAGGTTATGACCAGAAAATCTGAGACAAAAAAAACAGGTCTTAAAAGGACGCAGTCTTAAATCGGGGGTCTTTAAATGGTAGTTGCAGTCAGTAACTACTTGGCAAGGCTCACAAACTCTGACTATGGCATATTCTCTCCAGCAGCACGTGCGCACAGCTACAAAATCTTCTGGATGACACTCAGACAAAGCTAACAGCGTCTGCACAGCAAACACCGCACCATCTCTCCTTCGAGATAAGGCCTGCAACTCCGCCTGTGCAAATGGAGGCTGAAGAGGGCACTGCAATCTGTCGACCGTCATCCACCCCGACAAGAACGGTAACCGTTTTCCGGTTGGAGTGTCGCGAAGTGGATTTTGGGATATCTGTCCGGAAGTTGACACGTTGGGGCGAAAATAGTTAGGGTTCAGTTGACTGATATTGTCCGGTTTCTGTGCCAGCCATTTGTCACTGAGAGTAATATAGTAAACCAGAATGAATGCCACAGCCTTCGGATAAATAAGAACTGAAATGCTGTATCATGGCCAGACCAGAGTTCTTTTAATAAATGTGATTTAAACGGCCTTCTGCAGAGTACCACAAAACGAAACGTCAAAAAATGTTATTCCTCAAGACGTTAAATACCCTTTTTTTAATTTTTTTTTTATTCTCTTTATTTATATAGCGCCTTATCCGAAGTTCAAAGCGCTTTATGCCGTGTGAGATGGAATTTTTTACACAATATATCACGCATTCACATCGACCAGCAAACCTCAAGCCTGTTAGGCGAATGTTCACCTTTCGCGGCCTTTATTCCAAGTCACACGGGTATTTGATGGACATTTTTATCTATGCCTATACAATTTTGCCAGGTAAGACCCTTTTGTCAATCGTGGGATCTTTAACATGCACACCCCAATATAGTGTACACTTAAACATCACTATCGGTTATTACATCCCCGGTATAGAGGTGTGTATAGGTTTCACTCGATGTGTTTGTTTGTTTGTTTGTTTGTTTGTGTTCGCATATAGATCTCAAGAATGAACGGACCGATCGTCACCAAACTTGGTGAACAGGTTCTATACATTCCTGAGACGGTCCTTACAAAAATTGGGACCAGTCAAACACACGGTTAGGGAGTTATTGGTGGATTAAGATTCTACAAGGACTTATAGAGGGACATATTAATGGTCAAAGGGAAATAATCTTCTCAGTTGGTGGCAGTGAGAATGGTAAGGACGGGGGTGTTTTTCCTACCTCGGAGGAATTTCTTGTTTACATTGATAACCGCCCGCATAATTCCTGTTCCTATTTCTTATCAGTTGGCGTGCTCCAGACTGTTCTACAAAGTCCAACGAAAAGAAACTGCCAAAATACGGGGACCCGGGTAGCTCAGGTGGTAGAGCACTGGACTTGTGATCGAAAGGTCGCTGGTTCGAATCCGGGCCGGGACGGACACGGGTCAACTTTATGTGCAGACCCAGAGACGGTATCCATCTCCCACCCCCGTGTCACCACAATGACACGTTAAAGATCTTGGTCATTCTACCATAAGTGCAGATGGCTGATACCACCTAAACACGCATACATCAAAAGCCGTGAGGGCGTAAAAACTCGAATCGTATAAACCAATTCATGTCCAATATAGGCAATTAAGACCTGACGGACAATAAGCCCCTTAAAATTTACTTTTTACTGCCAAAATAGTGTAATCAGTAAAGACTCAACAATATCCTTAAGAAAACCGGCACGGTTGGCCTAGTGGTAAGGCGTCCGCCCCGTGATCGGGAGGTCGTGGGTTCGAACCCCGGCCGGGTCATACCTAAGACTTTAAAATTGGCAATCTAGTGGCTGCTCCGCCTGGCGTCTGGCATTATGGGGTTAGTGCTAGGACTGGTTGGTCCGGTGTCAGAATAATGTGACTGGGTGAGACATGAAGCCTGTGCTGCGACTTCTGTCTTGTGTGTGGCGCACGTTATATATGTCAAAGCAGCACCGCCCTGATATCAATCAATCAATCAATCAATGAGTCTTATATCGCGCATATTCCGTGGGTACAGTTCTAGGCGCTCTGCAGTGATGCCGTGTGAGATGAAATTTTATACGGCCAGTAGATTGCAGCCATTTCGGCGCATATTTACCTTTCGCGGCCTATTATTCCAAGTCACACGGGTATAGGTAGACAATTATTAACTGTGCCTAAGCAATTTTGCCAGGAAAGACCCTTTTGTCAATCGTGGGATCTTTAACGTGCACACCCAATGTAGTGTACACGGGGGGAGGTTCGGACACCGAAGAGAGTCTGCACACAAAGTTGACTCTTTGAAATAAATTTCCGCCGAACCTGGGATCGAACTCACGCTGACAGCGGCCAACTGAATACAAATCCAGCGCGCTACCAACTGAGCTATATCCCCGCCCCTGATATGGCCCTTCGTGGTCGGCTGGGCGTTAAGCAAACAAACAAAAAATCCTTAAGAAAAAAGTATCAGGCAGTGAAGAAAATACAGAGAGATGCACTGACTGAGAATGGAATATTACTCCTACGTCAGACTATCCATCCGCAACCACCCATGCAACCCCAGCCCTCGACCCCTTACCCCCACTCCTAAAACAAACACAAATTATTTCAAAAGATTGCAGATACCAGTCTGTATTTCACAGAGGTTGTGTATCATGCGTGCTTTCTTTCCATTGTTCATTCATTCAAATGCATAAGTCTACTTTCTCGTATTCGTTGACATCAAATAAAGAAAGCTACAAAAACACATCGGCACGGCTGCAGGAAAGCACAACAGACGTTTAATAAAACGATTAATCAATGTTTGAAGTGGAAAGGATTGAACGATGAATACTCCAAAAAGGAAGAGGTTCTACACAGTGGCAGTTGAGGGCAATCATTGAGAGGTAACTTGCCTGTTCTACAAACTATCGACAAGTTCAAAACGACGGCGTAATTCGCTACGGCATAGTTGCTCGGATGGTGAGTGTGTGTTTGAGAATGGCGCAGGAGTGATTTCGTTGGCTTGCCATGCGATCTGCCCGCTGGTTGACTTATCCAACTAATCTGTTGGTGGTAGGTGTGAAGGTATTATCATTCAGGGTTGTCTATGAACACCACCCTATACCCCCCCCCCTCCCCCAACCTGCCACCCCTACCCTCCCCTTCCCGCAACCAGCTTTTTCCTCCTCTTCGGCTTTCACTTCCTCTGAGTCCCTGCTTCTCATCTTTAGTCCTTCTCGATTCTTCTTCTTTCTCTTTCCATCCTCCTCTTGTCCATTCTTCTCCTCCTCCTCCTCCTCCTCTTCTTTCTCCTTTTTCTTCGTCGTCTCCTTCTCCCCCTCCTTCTCTTCCTTCTTCTGCTATTTCTACAGTGGAACCCACCTTTTAAGACCTCCCAAAATCTGAGGAAATCGGATCTTAAAAAGGAGGGAGTCTTAAATTGGGGAGTCTTAAAATAGGGGTTCCACTGTATTGTCGTTCGTTTCGTTTTATTTCCTTCTCCCCCCTTGTCATCTAACTGCAGCGTGTGGATATAAACATATAGCTTACATCTACATCGCACACACCTCAGTGTTGTGTCAAACCGTGCTTTTACCGCCTGTACAATAATGTAGACTATGCAAGCATGCCCGCGTCATATCGGCGTGTTAAATTCCACGCATATATATGGAACGGAGATGTCATCCTTCTGTCCAACTCGTGATCTTATCTGAATGTCGAAATGAAATGCTTTGTTGAAAATATACTGACGTTTTCAAAAGAAAAACTCGGTACTTTGGTGCAAAACAAGAAGATTACTTCACTGAAACTTACAAAACTCGCAGCAAAACATTACAAGAGGTGAAAGTTACGAGTGCAGGGGGTTAGGTATACATTTCAGTTGACTAAAAGACACCACAGGGAGAGAGAGAGAAAGAGAGAGAGAGAGAGAGAGAGAGAGAGAGAGGAGGGGGGAGATAGAGAGAGAGAGAGAGAAAGAGAGAGAGTGAGAGAGAGAAAGAAAGAGAAAGAGAGAGACACAGAGACAGAGAGAGAGAGAGAAAGAGAAAAGAGAGCAAGAGAGAAAGAGAGAAAGAAAGAAAGAGAGAGAAAGAGACAGAGAGAGAGAGAAAGAAAGAGAGAGAAAGAGAGACAGAGAGAAAAGAGAGAGAGAGAAAGAGAGAGCAAGAGAGTGAGAGAGAGAGAGAGAGAGAAAGAGAGAGCAAGAGAGAGAGAGAGAGAGAGAGAGAGGGAGAGGGAGAGAGAGAAGAGGGAGCACCAAGGCTTTATGTTTTTGTATTTTTGTGTGTGTTCATTTGACCAAGTGGAGGGATGTTCTTACCCCATGTAAACGCCTAACCAGATATGAGACCGTGATCTGAATAGTTTCAACGGGAAGAAGTGTGCCTTTAAGACTAGTAACCACGAGGCTGCATTCACAAGCTAAACTCAGTATGTTTCTCCACACTGGCCGTGTGATCATGAACACGTACTCCTTTTTGTTAACGCAACGGTCTTTTCCTTTGCAAAGTATTCCTAGATTGTTAAAAAGTGTTCTATTCAGTTTTCACAATTTGTATGAATTTCGAAAATTTTACTTGAATTTACTTTATTTACAGAATTTGTTGTATTTGTGTATGTGTTTCGTGAGGCGATTATAGCGGCATCAAGAAAGTTTCAGAAACATCGAATTTAAAACTATTGTATGATTTTCACCATAGTAGTTAGTAGTAGTAATAGTAGTAGTAGTAGTCGCCGGGGTGGTAATAGAACTAGTAGTCACAGCAGTAATTGCAGTACATCTAGACATCTAGTACAGTCGAACCTGTCTAAAGAGACCAGCCAAGGGACTGAGCAAAAGTGGTCTCTTTAGACAGGTGATCTCTTTAGACAGGTGGTCTCTTTAGACAGGTGGTCTCTTTAGACAGGTGATCTCTTTAGACAGGTGGTCTCTTTAGACAGATGGTCTCTTTAGACAGATGGTCTCTTTAGACAGGTGGTCTCTTTAGACAGGTGATCTCTTTAGAAAGGTGATCTCTGTAGACAGGTGGACTCTTTAGACAGGTGGTCTCTTTAGACAGATGATCTCTTTAGACAGGTGATCTCTTTAGACAGGTGATCTCTTTAGACAGGTGGTCTCTTTAGACAGGTGATCTATTTAGACAGGTGGTCTCTTTAGACAGGTGATCTCTTTAGACAGGTGATCTCTTTAGATTAGATAGGTGGTCTCTTTAGACAGGTGGTCTCTTTAGACAGGTGGTCTCTTTAGACAGGTGGTCTCTTTAGACAGGTGGTCTCTTTAGACAGGTGGTCTCTTTAGACAGGTGGTCTCTTTAGACAGGGGATTTATATAGTCGTAAAAACCGTCAGGGATCCCTTAAGGTGGTCTTAATGGGCAGGTGGTCTTTATGGACAGGTGGTCTCCAAGGCATGTTCGACTGTAGTAGAAACCGAACAAGAAAAAAAAGTGGATGAGGCGGAAGAAACAGGAGCGAAGAAGGCGTATACAAACAGATGGGACTTCGGAACCTATATCAGCAAAATATTGCTATTTCATATGTAACGTGGATTTCCATTGGTCAATTGGGCAAAACTGAGCTCAGTGCAAAAGTGATATCGACGACATTTCCGTCGATATCAGTTTTGATATCGACGACCTCTTTATTGCTTCCCCACTTCAAAAACAAAAACACCTACATTTAAAAACAAACAAATATATATGAAAATGTAATTATCCCAGAATTTAGTTGAGCAAGTGACAAAAGACTTTTTGAAAGGAAAGACATTTTAAAATACTGAAAAGTACAAGAAAAGAGTGAACAAAAAGAAATAATAATCAGAGGGAGGGATATGGAACAGCCAAAACTGAGACAAATACTTTTGTAATTTCTTTACAGTAAATACAAAATGTCCAGAGAATTAGCAATATATCTAACATTGACTGACTGTGTGATGATATCTTCTGCTATTGGTCTGTTTCGACAGTGATATCAAAATCTCGACCAACTGTCTCAACAGACCATAGCAGAAGATATCATCACACAGTCCGTCAATATTGGGTAATAAAGGACAAAGAATCTGAATTGCACGGCGGATAAAAACACCCAGAGATAATTGTCGCACGAACCGTTAGCCCACCCAGCAGATCGGCGCGGCTGGAGTTACGATAAAATCAAACAACACAAGATGGCGTGAAAGAGGCTGAGGAGCTGATAACATGTGCACTCCGACTGAGCACAGCGGCTTTCTGACGCGATAGTAGTAGAGTGTAACGCCCAAGTGACAGCTTTCTGTGAGTGCTTAAAGCATGCTTTTCATGCCATGATTTCATTTCTGATAAACACAAACGAATTCAAATGGGAATGTAATGAATTAAAATGCAATCAAATAATAAATAAAAATACAGATTAAAATAAAATAAAATGCAATTAATCAAACAAAATGCAATTAATAACAGAAAATGCAATTCATAAAATAGAATAAAATAAACTTAACTAAACTAAACTTAAATAAGATTAAATAAAAGAAGTAAATTGATCTTCTTACTGAGTTTATCCCTTCCGGATGGAAGTGGATCCCTGTAAAACACAAGCTAACTTCATAATTATCCAAACTGAATCCCCCGTAAGAAAAAAACAAAAACACCTTTCCGTAGTCTTTGTGCCAAAACCAGGATATATTTGTTGTCATCCCCGCTTCCTCCGCCCCGGCCGAAGTATGAGAGTCTGTGGGACATTATATTACTATTACATGATCTATTTTGCGTGCTTTAAGAACAAGTCTAGCTGCTGTATTTTTTACTTTCTGAAGTTTGTTATTCATATACATCGGGGATTCAGACAGAAGAGCATTGCAGTAGTCTAGCTTTGACAAAACACAGGGCACATAATATTATAAGAGTTTTTGTCGCATCGACTGTCTGGCAGTTTCGAATGGAACTGATGCGTCGAATTTCCAGGAATGCAGATTTTCATACATGTGTCGCTTGTCAAGAGAAATGTCATCAGATACAATGAATCCAAGATTGCGTACATACACCTGTGTATATATCATGTAAATGAGGTCGGGTCAAACTACAGTCTGGCAGAGACCTCAGAAGTAATTTTCCACTGCTCGTCAGTGATGACCAGGTCACCGAGACAAACTTCGTTCTCGAAATGATTTGTTTTCTCCTCTGTAAGAATATTTGAAACCTTACACTGCCGTTATAATTCCTATTGTGATGCCTTTTTGCACACTATCGCTTTTTGACGTCAGAGTCTTTAATTTGGACAATCCGAGTCCCTCTGGAAGTTTGAGACACTCAAGTACTGAATGTAGGATAAACAGAATACTACATGGCTTGCTGTGTGATACCGGCTTTACAGTCGGGTATTTTTTTCAAATAATAAAAAGCTCGCCATCGCGCACATTTTAGTATTTAAAGAAACAACTTGTGTACACTTGGTATGACACAGCAAGCCATCATAGTGTAGTATTCTCTATTTGTTCAATCAGTGTTTACAGCTTTTGATAGAGTACTACCCGCAGCTCTTACAATAATTCGGGCAGTGAATGACTGAGAGTTTCGTCTTTTGAAATTGATTTCATACACATTGTTTTCCAATCAAAATCAGGTTGAAAGTTTTTGAAATTGCTAACAGACACCGAGTCTGCGATAAAGAGCAGGTGTGCGTCGAATTCATCTTGCGTAGGCACAGCCGCGGCCAGAGATTTCACCCTCATGTAGTTGGAGGGACTGAGACAACAGGTGGGGAACCTACAGATAACCCTAGCCTCCGCTCTCTCTCTTCCTACACTTCACACACACTTTTCCTCCCGCTGCACGGTCCTCGTGCCTGACAGTGCCGCCTCACGCAGGAATGCCGAGTTGGACAAACGTGTCAATCATCCGCCATGTTTCCGCAACCTACAGCCTCGAGTTTGCCCTTGTTTTTCTCGCGTCTTGTCGATTTCCAGTTAGGATTATTTCCCCTTTCCCGCCAGACTTTGCTCTCAACTCCTCGATCAGCCTCGGTCGGCTCCTCGTCAAGGTCACAGTTGCTATGTCAATCTGCATGCTGGTCTTTCCTCAGACTCACAGGTATTCTTTGGATTGAATTTTATTGGGAAAACATGCCCAAAATTGCCACACATTTTTTTCAATGTCAGTTCGGGAGGTTTGAAGGTATAAGTCCCTGGCGTCAGAACATGTGCCCACAATTTTCAGCAAACGTGTGTTTTTTCAATATTAGTTTGGGAGGTTTGAAGGTAGCCCCTGGCGTAAGATTTTTCCCAAAACGTAAAAAAATAAAAGTTGGGACGTGTTTGGCTAAATTGCGGCAAAATTTTTGCCGATAAATTTGGGCGTTTCAGTTGTCGACCACCGACGCCAAATGTCATCAGTGCAGACAGTGTATGAATTATATGATATTCTTTTTGGTGGTATTAAAAACAGAGACTGACCGACAGACACATAGACCAACCGACAGACACACAGACAGTCAAACAGACTGACGGACAGGGAGATAAAGAAGGTTCAAAAGATTACAAGACCGTCCCGCTTATTTCTATAAAACAAACAAAATATATATATGTACACAAAACAAATTGGGAGGGGGGGTGGGGGCTAGTGACTTCTTGTCTAACGTAGGCTACACTCGAGCATTTGCTGATGATAAGATGGCATTGCGCAGTATTGTAAGTAGGCCATCATATCCAAAACTAGCTAATTCGATTTTGAGGAAATAGAGGGGGACGAAACGTTTGGTGTAAATGTATTAAAATAACAATCTGAAATGACTGACAGATGTAAGCACATCATACAATCTGTGAATACGCAAAATCAACAAAAACAAGTTGCGTAAGGCGAAATTACTACATTTAGTCATAGACCTATATTCTAAACTGATATAGGTCCCTGATTTAGTCAAGCTGTGGAACTCACAGAATGAAACTGAACGTAATCCGCCGCTAGTGCAAAAGGCAGTGAAAGTGACGAGCCTGTTTGGCGCGGTAGCGGTTGCGCTGTGCTTCATAGCACGCTTTAATGTACCTCTCTTCGTTTTAACTTTCTGAGCGTGTTTTTAATCCAAACATATCATATCTAATGTTTTTGGAATCAGGAACCAACAAGGAATAAGATGAAAGTGTTTTTAAATTGATTTCAGAAATTTTATTTTGATAATAATTTTTATATTTTTAATTTTCAGAGCTTGTTTTTAATCCAAATATAACATATTTATATGTTTTTGGAAACAGGAAATGATGAAGAATAAGATGAACGTGAATTTGGATCGTTGGATTTTTTCTCCTCACAATTTTCAGATTTTTAATGACCAAAGTCATCAACTATTTTTTAAGCCACCAAGCTGAAATGCAATACCGAAGTCCGGCCTTTGTCGAAGAATGCTTGGCCAAAATTTCAATCAATTTGATTGAAAAATGAGGGTGTGACAGTGCCGCCTCAACTTTTACAAAAAGCCGGATATGACGTCATCAAAGGTAAGTCCGGGGATATTATTCCCAGGAACTCTCATGTCAAATTTCATAAAGATCGGTCCAGTAGTTTACTCTGAATCGCTCTACACACACACACGCACAGACAGACAGACAGACAGACAGACCGACCAAAACACACACACACACACACACACACACACACACACACACACACACACACACACACACACACACACACATACGTCACGACCATCGTCTCGATTCCCCCCTCTACGTTAAAACATTTAGTCAAAACTTGACTAAATGTAAAAACGAGGCACAGGAGAAGAAGACATTGAAGATTGAAAGAGAGAAAGAAAGAGAGAGAGAGAGAGAGAGAGAGAGAGAGAGAGAGAGAGAGAGAGAGAGCCGGAGAGAGAGAGAGAGAGACAGACAGACAGACAGACAGACAGACAGTGATGGGCAGACCGACAAACTGACAGACAGAGACAGGTATGTATAGAGAAAGAGACCGGCGAGAAAAGACTGACTGAACTTTTTACCATGTAAGAGTTGCTGCCACTTGTGAATGCTTGTGAGAGGAGTTCTCTCCCGTTCGGTCGCCATCTTTGCTACCCTCTTCTTCCCCCTCATCCTCCTCCTCCGCCCACTCGCCTGTAGGGAAGAACACACAGTGTTAGGAAAAGTAAACGAGCTCGTACACATTGTTGATATTTATTTAGTTATTCAAATTATATTTATTCTTAACATTTATATTATTCATCTATACTGGCACGGTTGGCCTAGTGGTAAGGCGGCGTCCGCCCCGTGATCGGGAGGTCGTGGGTTCGAACCTCGGCCGGGTCATACCGAAGACTTTAACATTGGCAATCTAGTGGCTGCTCCGCCTGGCGTCTGGCATTATGGGGTTAGTGCTAGGACTGGTTGGTCCGGTGTCAGAATAATGTGACTGGGTGAGACATGAAGCCTGTGCTGCGACTTCTGTCTTATGTGTGGCGCACGTTATGTCAAAGCAGCACCGCCCTGATATGGCCCTTCGTGGTCGGCTGGGCGTTAAGCAAACAAACAAAAATTATTTATCTATATTCAAAGTTTTTGAAACTTTCTTGTTACCGCTAAAATTCCATCAATAATATTATTGTTCACATTTGAACTTTTTTTAACCGGGTTTTTTTTATACACCTACGAGCCTTATATAAATTCGTGCACAGGTTTCTAAACACACCTGCTTTAATTCTTTCATTGTCTTCTCTTTTCTTTTGTTTGTTTGTGGTGACGGGTGTGTATTCTAATCGTGTGTCTAGTTTTCATCATTTAAAATTAATGCAGGTAAAATTTAAATGAATTCAAACAAATACAGCTGACACGTTTAACACTATGAATAGAAAGTAAGAAAGACTGAAAGAGAGAAATATAAGCCTATGTGGTAAAAAAAAGAAATGTTGCCTTGTAACAACGCTACAAGATTAAGATATTGGCATTCAATAACTAATAAGTTGCTCCTTTTGATATCGTGTTAAAGCACTCACTTTAAGCAAATATTCAGAAAATATATAATCAATAAATAGGTAGACGAAATAGTAGATGAATAGATAAAATAGATGCATCAATCAATCAATCAATAAGTAAACAAGTAAATAAACAAATGGGATGAAATATCCATTTCAAACAGTACATGTCGATCTCTTATTAAACACAATTTTATTAAATAGAAGGTAATAAAAGTAATCTGAACTATTCGCTGATAAGAAAAAACACACGAAAGGTTAGACAAAAATAGCAAAACACAAAAACATATCTATATTTCCTGCATAATCATTCACTAGAGGCGATTTGGTTTAAACAAAATTTTATTCAACTATTATCATGACAAAAACAATACATAGTTTTTAGGATAACTAACTCAAGCATATAATGCTTATTTTAAGTAATCCTGGAATGTACATAACAAAGGTTAACATGATGCGATTTAGTATGTTTTTTGAAGATATAACTTATGAAATCATTCTGACTCCTCACAGAAAAATTAGTCGGGGTGTTTTTTGTATGTGTCTAAATAGAGGGATGGCCTTGTTGTTTGTTTGTTTGTTTGTTTGCTTGCTTAAATCCCAGCCGACCACGAAGGGCCATATCAGGGCGGTGCTGCTTTGACATTTAACGTGCGCCACACACAAGACAGAAGTCGCAGCACAGGCTTCATGTCTCACCCAGTCACATTATTCTGACACCGGACCAACCAGTCCTAGCACTAACCCCATAATGCCAGACGCCAGGCGGAGCAGCCACCAGATTGCCAATTTTAAAGTCTTAGGTATGACCCGGCCGGGGTTCGAACCCACGACCTCCCGCTCACTGGGCGGACGCCTTATACCGCTAGGCCACCGTGTTGCGGTGGGATGGCCTTGTCCAAAAAAAACTCAAATATGGTCAGATCTGAGATGGCCGAGCCGAACTGTTCTCACAAGAAGGAGTGTGCATGTAAGGTGACAACGGGGGAGGGGGGGTCAGTTAATAGTTCAGTTTATATGAGCTAGCAACTGGCATCGCACATTTTCCTGCAGTGGACGTGTTTGGTCCGGCGACAGCCTGATAAAACTGGACTTCACACCTGAGTTTTCGCACCTACAGTCTTTGGCTGTGCACGCAATTATCATCAAAGGAGGGCAATATTATCTTTGTCACTCCTTCCTTTCACCCAGTTATCGCCTCTACCTCCCAACAGCGCATCGGCTAACGATTTCCTTCTTTGCACTAAGCGGCCTCGTGTGGACAAGAGGGATAACTCTATGTGCATAATGACGTCACGTGAAACTACAAAGCGACCGTTTAGGAAGACGCCGGCCGGCTAGAGAAAATTAGACGGCTCGACTTGATGTTCTTAAGGAGGGAGTTAAGATTTCCTATTGTTACCAAATCAGGTAGGTCAGCAGGAAGAAAGACTTTCACTATGTTTACATCTCTGGTGCTGCGTCGTCATTGGTCAACACTTAAAGGCACAGTAAGCCTTCCTTAAACTGACCATCGCTGAGCTCCCCGAGCCTCTACATACAGTGCAAGCATACTTCCAGGCACACACACGCACTCACTATCTCTGCTATCTTACCTGGAACAGGTGTATGTCCGCCGTGACTGTTCTCATCACTTCCAACATCACCAGCACCACCACGCACCACCACAGAACACACGGCACCACCACCAACAGTAAGATCCTCCTGTCGCAGAATACCTCCAGACAGATAGCCACCACCCAGACCCCCACCGTACCCCTCCACCCGGGGTGACCACAGGGAAGCGGGTGGGGGAGGGACACACTGTTGGGAGGGAGGGGGAGCTGGCGGGTAGGTGGGCTGGGGGTACACGGGACGGATGGAACTGGTGTTGAGATCATAGAAAGTTTCGGTCAGACTGGAGGCCATTTGTACTGGTCCCGGGTCCATCCTTTGATGCCAGATAGAACGTGGTCTGAAAATAATGAAGGACATTTACAAAAAATCTTGAACAAATGAGTCAGGGGGCTATTTAAAGATCTGAGAAACAAAGGGACATAAGCGCAGTACTTATGCATTTAGAGCGCTAATGTCCATTTGCTTCTCAGAAAAAAAAATTGCATTTTTTTAATGAAAAAGATCCGAACCACATGATTTCGAAAGGTTTAAAAAAAAAATTTAAAAAAAGCTCCGGTATTTAAGTAGGTTTTTTTCGGAGATGTCCGTGATCTGTAGAACATTTAAGTTCCACAATGTGACCTTGTCCTCGAGAGTAGAATCATAAATAAAACTTCCTGTACTTCCTCTGATGTTTCGTACTTATTTAACAAACTTGCAATGCTGGTGAGACCGGCTCGTTCACTGAGACAAATACCATAACATTATTTATCCAACTTGACAAATCGACGGAGAAATCAAGCTTTTTGACTACGTTAAAGAAAAAGAAAAACAAAGAAATGAAGAAACTGACAAACAAACAAATAAACAAACAAACGAACGAACCAATTAACAGAGAATGTAAGTAAGGAATTATTTATAAAATATCATTTTGTTAAGGGACACAACAAAGAGACTACATATAGCTACATATAATAGCAATAATAACAAGACTGATAAGTGTGTTTACTGTGACCTGATAGACCCTTCCTTCTTTTGTGAAATAAAACCCCAAAATAAAGAACAACTGGAAGGATCAAACAAACAAAACTAAAGTAACAAAGACTAACAAATCAACAAAAGTTCTTCCCACTCACCAACATCCTGTCGGACATCTTGCAATAAACGTTTATTTTTGTTTCTAAGCTTTAAAAAAAAAAATCATTTTAAAGATGTAATTGCCCTACGTTTATTCGCACGTAAAGTGATATCAGTAATTTAGATAGTTCGACTTCAAATTTTGAGACGAAATGTAATTGATGTAATCGAAGCAGTGACAAAATCTTGCATTACCAAGAATATTAAGTATACAATTACAATCAGATTAAGATTATCCCCTACCTTTCACAGTCTTCAGCAGCAAGCGCGTTTTTCACACTCACGCCATGTATGGTATGATGAATATCTCACCGGAATGCTCTGCGAGGCTGTGCTGATAACGCCGGGTATAATAAATGTTATTCCAAGCAGAGTCCAACTATTTGTCACTGAAGAACTCAGAAATATCTACTGCTGCATGGTTTCCAACGTCAAAGTCAACATCCTCCCCGCACTTTCCAAATAATGAGGCTGTTAGTTCCTCAGTATCCGCAGTGAGAACGAATTACCACAAAGGGTGATTCTTCAACAGAATCAGTCATGTTTATCCTCCAATCGCAGCACGACTTTCCTCAGCTTGCGTGTAAAAAAAAACAAAAAAACCCGTCACCATCGAATTCGCCTGAGGGAAAACGAACAAAAGTGTATCCCAATCGTTGTGTTCAGAATTGTGCACACCTGACTGCTTGTGTCACCTGGTTTGAAAAGGTCAATGATGGTCGAATTAAGATGCAAAGTGATCCGTGTCCGTGAGTGTGTGTCGCTGGAGGTGCAAACGAAATGGAACTCGGTTCATGGACCTTTTGGTACTTTTCTTGAGAAGTGCTCTTGAAACGAAACGAGGTGAGATTTCAAAATGTCTGTGCGGTGCGGGATGACAAAACGTGCATCTTGGGTGATTGAAGTGCGATTTTAAGTTCGGACAAGCAGACGAGGTAGTAGGTAGACCGCACCTTTTTCTCGCCCCCCCCCACCCCCTCCTTCTTCCCACTTGGTTTATTAATTTTTTGCATCATGACATACATACAATATTAAAATTGAGGATCCGAACTCAAGCATAAAGCTTATATTAACGAATCCAAGGGGAAACATAAAAGAAGTTAACACGATGGACAAAATTGAAATACTCATTTGAAAATACTTCTTCCCACTTCGTTCTCGAGCTCGCATTCCCTCGCAAGAAGGTCAATGTGGCGACACTAGCTACTAGCTAGCTGCCCTTTCCCCACCTCCTGTATCACCAACCCCTTCCCATTTTCTGCTTGTTTGTGTATCTGTTTTGTCTTTTGTTTTGTTTTTCGTTTCCTGAAAGGAGCTAATGTACTTATTCCGCCATCATGCTAACCTTTCTTTTGTAATTACTATGATTGCTTAAAATAAGCATTATATGCTTGAGTATGTAATCATCCATGCATTGTTCTTGTCATGATTAAAATTGAATAAAGTTTTGTTTAAACCAATGTGGCGACACAACAGCTGTGATTGAAACACTGAACTTAATGACCCCATGACAAAGTCCATATATTAAAAAACGAACTCAATGAATAAACACAATTCCATCGATAAATAAAGGAATAACCAAATAACTAAATAACTAAATGAATGTGTAAAACAAAACCTATGCTAGCACACCGTCCTTACTTTACCGTGTAGCCTCTTCCTTCGTCCTGCACCCCACCCCTCCCCACCCCCATCCACAACCACCCCACACCCCAACCTGCTACTCAGATAAATCACTGCAAGCTAACTCGTATGAAATAATTTATGCTCTAACCATTCAAGCGAAAACCCACTTCTTCAAGTATCCCTTCAGCGAGCAGAACATTAAATTACTCGCATTCGTTTGCACTTGTCTTTTCTCTGAGTCTTGGCGACTTACGACACGGCTCAACGATGACCTCTCAACAATCCACTGCAAAAATGTCATGTGCATAGAAAATCATCCACTGCCAAAATCACTTGTGCGTAGAAAACGAGTCTCCGTGTTACCCTTTGCCTGAAGCGACCGGTCAAGTGATTTGACAAGAGGAAGGTTTATAGTCACCTGGCTGGCTATAGTGGGAGGGTTACTTTTGGTGGTCACATTAGATATTATGTTTTTTGGAAAGTTCGTTTTATTTGCAGCTACAGTTCGGTAAACGACAAATGGCTAAACCCAACCACCTAAGAATGAGAAGCGTTTTTGTAACATGACCCATATTCTGCAAAATGCAGCCATGACGCAGGGGGTAGGTTACAAAAAAACGTCATGTACCGCTTGACTGCATACGGATATAAGCAAATTATACCTTAAACGAAAGCTAAAGATTGTTGCCATCAGGCAGCAAGTAAAATGCCTAATTCGTATACACAGTTTTATTTTTAACAACATCTGTATAACATGCGGACGACAAAACAGGAAATGCCATTTTCTCAATCGATATGTATAGCTAACTGAACGCCTGGTTGAAACCGCAATCAAAAACATCTTGAAAATTGTTTATTCTCACAGCTAGAATTATTTTACATCAACAATTGTTAATTTACTGAGGAAAACAACAGTCATATAAGATAAATAATGGATGATTCTGAATCAACTCCGAAAACCGAACCGGGTCGAAGCGAAAACAAGTTTACACATACACAGGCTTGAAAAAGGATAATTTGGTTCAATCTGTTAGATTTTTACCCATAACGTTAAAGATCAGCTCAATATAAAAGGAAAGTGATCATTGTAAAAGGATTTTGCTATCGCAAAATAATTCAACTTCCGGTTTTACCACATGGCGTCCATAATATTATCAATTTATTACATAGCGTGCATTTGTCAGAAATTATACTAAATGTTAGAAGCGATCTTAAAGTGAAAGTAACGTTTAATAAAAGTATGCGCATTTACTTATTGATTGATATATGACTAAAATAATGGACATGTAATTTAAACGTACAAAACGACATTTTGTACACTACCTCTCTAAAAAAACGCGACTATGACCGACCGATATGTATGTGTAAATTAGGTCATTGTTAGTGATGAAAACGGGTTTTCTTTAAAAGATAACACGCAAACTGTGAAGTTCAAGGCCATAAATGATTTTAGTACGACTTCTTCAAAACAGGTCTGTTTTTCACTCCACCAGTTTCAGTTTTAATAAAATATATGTATAGCTGTCATTTTCAAAAAACCTTATCTGCAATTCACTTAACCAAATACACCATGAACCCAGAAGATATTAGAGTGAGACACTTTACAGTGAAATATGTTATGATTCCCCTTATTTCAAAATATATGCATTTTAATTGGCAGACACGATTCACGTCGTAGGTACGTGTCGTCTGGTGAGGCAACTGTTAGCCTTTTTTGTCGTAAGAATTGACGTTTTTAAACATAAATCATGGACAAAAAACTAATTCTACAAAAAGTGCAGGTTTTCTTGGTATAGTCAGTTAAAGCATCTTAAAATTCAAGAACTTGTGCAATTACGTGTATGTATTTGAAATGGCAGACAATATTGAATGAAAGTGATTTTTGACTGATTGAAACCCTACCCCCACTAACAAAATGGGCCCTGAGATTAGGGGTGTTAGTTAAAGATGACTGAATAATGGCTATGCTTTTCCCCTAAAGTATTCAAAACCTAAACATATACATAGGCAAGATGTTCTACGTTAACACAATTAACTTTTTAAACATATACATATGCTTAGTACACGATACTTCCGGTTTTTCTACCGGATGACTTGTACATTTAGGGGGTAAACACCTTATCGTAGAAAAAGCTTTATTTTCAAAAAGTGCAAGTAATTATTAAAAATCATACATAATATTTATATATAGGAGTTAATTTTCCTTCGAAAGTCATTTGTTTCAAGTGGCAGACAATGTCAGTTGGAGAGTTACATGTACGTAAAGTGTATAACTGTTGTCTGTGATTAGTGCATTGTGGACACATTGGCACCATTTGATCCTAAATGCTAAACGATGTCGTGATCATACCACAGTTTTAGGATAATTTTACATCGCATCGATTACTAAATTGATGGTAGAATTTCACTGATAAATTCTATTTCTGGTAGCGTCAGTGCCGTTATCTTTTTCTTTTTGTAATAAGGTAATAACGAATGAACCACGTGTCACACTCTTATGCTAGTCTTTAAATGACAATTCCAATTCTAGTAAGTTAAAAGGCATGTATTGCGCGTTACATACATTTATACCCCCCCCCCCCCCCCCCCCCAGGATTACAATGCAAGTAAACACATATAAAGAGATAGTAACGTTTTACATGGTTACACGTTCAGTAGTGAACGTAACGTGTGGTTTAACAAAATTACTTGCACATACAATAGTAAAGTCTGTCTGTGTGTCTTTGTTTGTGTGTTTGTCTATGTCTGTCTGTGTGTTCGTATGTTTGTCTCTCCCTCTGTCTGTCTATCAGTCTGTCTATCTCTCTCTTTCTCTCTGTGTCTCTGTCTGTCTGTCTTTCTGTGTGTGTGTGTGTGTGTGTGTCTCTCTCTCTCTCTCTCTCTCTCTCTCTCTCTCTCTCTCTCTCTCTCTCTCTCTCTCTCTCTCTCTGCGAGGTAGGTGCACTTAAAGAGAAAGCAATACAGAAAGAAATGCATTTCTCTACCAAGAATGAAGTTTGTCTGTTTGTGTGCGTGTTTTTTTGGTTGCGTAATAAGTGTTTCTCTATAAGCATCTCTACGTCTTTGTTCGCGTACATAAGTGCGTGCGTGCATGTGTGGGTGTTTCTGTGTCGGTTTGTCTCACTGTGTGTATGTCTATCATTTTGTCGGTATGTTTGTGTATGTGTCTTTGTGTGTGTGTGTGTGTGTGTGTGTGTGTGTGTGTGCTCGTGCGTGCGTGCGTGCGTGCGTGTGTGCGTGCGTGCGCGCGTGTGTGTGTATGCGTGCGTGCGTGTGTGTAGGCATGTGTGTGTGTGTAAGTGTGTGTGTGTGTGTGTGTGTGTGTGTGTGTGTTTGTGTGTGTATGTGTGTGTGTGTGTGTGATTGCAATTATTCCTCCTTTTTACATTTAGTCAAGTTTTGACTAAATGTTTTAACGTAGAGGGGGGAATCGAGACGAGGGTCGTGGTGTATGTGCGTGTGTGTGTGTGTGTGTGTGTGTGTGTCTGTGTGTGTGTGTAGAGCGATTCAGACTAAACTACTCGACCGATCTTTATGAAATGTGACATGAGAGTTCCTGGAAATGATATCCCCAGACGTTTTTTTCATTTTTTTGATAAATGTCTTTGATGACGTCATATCCGGCTTTTCGTGAAAGTTAAGGCGGCACTGTTACGCTCTTATTTTTCAATTAAATTGGTTGAAATTTTGGTCAAGTAATCTTCGACAAAGCCCAAACTTCGGTATTGCATTTCAGCTTGGTGGCTTAAAAATTAATTGATGACTTTGGTCATTAAAAATCTGAAAATTGTAAAAAAATTTTTTTATAAAACGATCCAAATTTACGTCCATCGTATTCTTCATCATTTTCTGATTCCAAAAACATATAAATATGTTATATTTGGATTAAAAACAAGCTCTGAAAATTAAAAATATAAAAATTATTATCAAAATTAAATTTTCGTAATCAATTTAAAAACACTTTCATCTTATTCCTTGTTGGTTCTTGATTCCAAAAACATATAGATATGATATATTTGGATTAAAAACACGCTCAGAAAGTTAAAACGAAGAGAGGTACAGAAAAGCGTGCTATCCTTCTCAGCACAATTACTACCCCGCTCTTCTTGTCAATTTCACAAAATAAACAGATAATGACGTCATTTTAAGTGGCACAAACGTGTGCATGAATGCCTTCCCTTTCGAATGATTTACAGTTATAGAATTTCTGTCAAGCGGTTTAAGTTTTATGTCCGTTTTATGAACCCAACCCTCAAATCAAGAATAGTAACGCCAAAGAAGGAAAACATACACACAAACCAACGTTTTTCTCACCGGTGGTTTGGAATATTGCCCCAAAACTTTAGATTTAGTGTTGTGGTGTTAAAATCTATCAGAAAAATGTGTTTGCTAACGTGACGCCAAAAAGTAACCAAAACGGTCCTTAGCCGACTGACTATTAGTGGACTGTTTGTGTTTGCAAGGCGAGACGAACCTGATTCTTGACCATGAAGTGGGCTGTTCTTTTGGTGACCGATGGCCTTTTTGAGTACCTTTCAATCCTCTCAAGTTCTCTACAGTGGAATATCCCCCACTTTCAAGAACTCAGAAAATCTGAGGAAATCAGGTCTTATTTAGGAGCGAGTCTTGAAACGGAGGTAAATTTACAGAAGTGATGAATAGGAAATCTAAAACATGAAGGTCTGAAGAAGGGGAAAGTCTGAAAATCGGAGGGTCTACAATGGCCGGTTCCACTGTATTAACTTCGGGGTACACAGAACTGTCCTGAAATCTTCATTCTTCTTGGGCCTTTGCAGCGCATCGATATAGTTAATATCACTCACACGTTTAGAGAGGCTGTAAGGACGTACAGAATCATTCCATTCGTCCTTTTCAGATTACTCTATACTACATGCCGTGAGGGCGAAACAATTAACTCCAAATCTTTTTCAAAAATGAATAGATCCCTCAACGATGACAATCAAACGACTATTTTCTTTATTTGCTAAGTCAACTACAGTCCTACAATTCTAATACAAAGTGCTCGCAAATGACTCGTTGAATCACGGTAATCGTTAAAAATATTCCCTGTTATTTTTTTGTGGTTGACATTATGGTTGCTTTTTCTTAAAAACAAGATTTTTCGAACAATAATGATAAAATGAGGTACCAAAAACGTTATTTTTCCCTGCATCAAAAACTGAAGAAAGAAAATAAACAAGAAAAAGACTGCTCTCGGTTTTTGTTTATTCTTGTCCGGAACACTATTTTCCTAAAATGAGTTTAATCTATATTGTTTGAGCATAGCAGAAAAATTATATGCTACGGAAACTGTCAACCTTCGGTTTATCGGACGTAATACTAATAGGGGTCCCGCTGATTCTTTTATTATTAGCAACGATAGCAATCGTGATTTTATTGAACTCGACAGTGATCAGGTCAAAAGCGATGTGGAAATTGGGCTATTTTGTATCGGAGATAAAGACAAACTTGATCCAAAAGTAACAATTAAAACCCTGAATGTAGGCTCTTTTGAGCACAAACAGTTGATGAGACAGTTTCTGTCGAATCAGTTTTCTCTGTAGTACATGTACATGTATCAGAATCGCAGTGACGGTTTTGACAAAGAGCGCTTGTATTTTTCTACTTCTTTAAGGCTTCCACCTCCATCACCACCACAACAGCAACTACACGCACAACAGCAACATCAACAATAGATGCTGCTGCAGCAATCATTCAGAATTGTCTGGTACATGTAGTCGTTGCTTACAACGGAAACACACCCCAAGAACTACTTAATAATCAGGTAAAGTGGAATTCTTTTCCAACAGCTAGATTGTTGGTTCATAGTTCTGTTTTCTTGTCCGTTCCAGCAACAATCATAATTCTTTTGCAACTGGTACACAGAATGACCAACGTGACACAAGAGATTACGGTTCCAATTATGCATAAGCACCTAAAACAACATTCCTTGTGGTGGATGATAATAACTTCATGATTGTGATCATTATTACACATAATTGAGAGAGGCGCATAATCTTGGTCCGACGAGAACAAAGCTGTAGAAAAGTCAACCGAATAACCTGCAGACATTTGTCATTTACCTCTTTAGTGATGGTGACAGCTAGTCCGCTCGATGTGTCACTGACTTTCTGACAGTTCGAATATGACACTATTTCAGTTCATCATATTGTCTTCGAAGAACTAATACATCCGTTGCAGCAACAACATGTCACAACTTTCAACAAAGAACTTTTTCTTCAAAGCACAAATACATCTGTTGCAGTCACAATGCCTGTCACAATATTCCACAAAGAACTAGACACGACAAATCGGCCGAATAAGAAAGCAGTACCTGGAGGCAATTAAAACGCCATAGTATCATCGAGCCCAGGTGCATTCCAACCCTTCACAACAATCACTTAAGGGCAACAACTACCACCAACTAATTTCCGTGGCAGGATAGGGTCGGGGCAGCCGAGAGCGAAGCTGTTTGGGAAGTCGGGTGGGCAGCGACGGAGCCCTGGGGGCGGGGTAGAAATGCTTTAATCGGGGTGGGGGCTGTCTCACACGCACCTCGAAAAGCTTGGGCCAAACACTGACAGGAAAACAAACAGAAGATAACGGATGGGAACTGGCACCCCTCCCCCCCTCTCTCTCCCCTCTCTCTCTCTCTCTCTCTCTCTCTCTCTCTCCTGGCTTGTCTGTCACGTTGCTTACGTCACGCAAACACTTCACACCCTGCTTTGTCGGTGGGTTTCGATGGTACAGTGGTTGCGACACCTAATTATGAATATTAAGATGTAATATTATTATTCATATTGTGGTTGGTTTCCTTAATTGTTTGTTGTTGTTGTTCTTGTGTGTTTGTTTGTTCGAAAGTGACTCATCATTTATTTCATTCGCTACATTCGGTAGGCAGGCTCTCCGGAACGATAGCAAAATGTTATCGATCGACAGCTTTCCCTGGTCCCATGTCAACGAATTGATTGAGTCAAAGTCCCAACCGTACGGCTTTATTAAGCAATCGGAACAAAACGTTTGAAATACACAAACCCCTCCCCGACATTTTAATAACGAACTGAGACGACTTAGCCAAATCCTGTCGTGATTGGCCGGTGCAGATAACAGTGGATGCAACGGTTCTCCTGATTGGCTGTCGGACTCCATCACAAACAGGAAACGGTGAGACAATAAGCTGACATATTGTAAGAAAGAGCAGACGCGTTTGTGACACATGCGCCAGCTCATTAGTGTGTGTGTGAGTGTGTGTGTGTGTGTGTGTGTGTGTGTGTGTGTGTGTGTGTGTGTGATCAACAATGCAAACTAATAGCGTATAATATGTATAGGCATTGTTTAGGGTATCCTTTGGTCACTTCAAATTAACAAGTCAAGTTGTTTCAGTCGAGCATCAGTTCTGCCACGCTCTCTAAAAAAAAATTCGCAAAGCATAACATTGTCCTCAAAACGAATGCACGATGTGGGAGACGTTCCATGCGTAAAAAGCTCTGAGGCGGTTTTAGTGTTCCAGCTCTGAGGGGTCACTTTTTCGCAGTCGGCTCAGATCGCGGCTCGCAACGGTAGGTGTCGTGGGCAGTGTTCTACTATACTTTTTGGTTTGTAATGTTCACAAATGCATTGGGTATAACCACAACTAGGCAACTATATGCTACTATGAATAGATATCGCAATGATTGATCATTTATGTCAAAAAGTGGAGATTTTTGTGCGTTTTCGTGGTTATGCTCGATACAGACTAACACAGACCATCAAACCCCTAATGGGAAGCTGAAGCAATGCAAAAGCAATGTTTTGGCGTCAAAAAAAGCCTTACTGACTGCTACTAGATTTCTCTCAAAATTAATTAATTTGTTTAATCGATGATCCAGCTCTGAGCAATAGCGAAATGGGCAGAGCTTAGGTTTGTTCCAGCTCTGATGCGATTCGCAACGGACAAAATAAGGCCCGTTTAGACTAAATATATACTCCTGCTGATGGAATAGCATTTATTTAACACTTCCTAACAGTGGATGGCATCAAAGTGGTGAAATCTGCTTGTTTTGCGGCAAACAAGAAATGTTCCATCTCTGATGTGTTTGATCGGCAAAATGTTCCATCTCTGAGCACATGTTGAAAATGTTCCAGCTCTGAGCAAATATTACCGGGTGTATCTCATTCTGCATTTGAAGCAAATTTTTAAAAACAAAAAAATAAAGAAATAAAGATCGAAGTATCAAGTTCAAACCACCGATAAGTTTAATTAGCGCCTCTTTGTCAGTTAAAATGTTTGACCCAATTTGTTTTTAAATGTAGGCTTTTTCCCATTACCTTTTTGATGGTATGGTGTCTCATCCGTATAGGGTTAAAGTGATATAATTTCTTTTTTCAGCTAAATGCAAGTAATCAGAGAGTATGTGAGATGTGGAAACTGCAAGAAACGAGAAGACAACATAATTAATGCATACTTATATTTGTCAAAAAGAACACCCAGGCGAAACTTTTAAAGTGTACAAACCTTTCCTTTGTCAAAATGAAGGCAAACAGAAGTACCACCTTCGTGATTATCAAATGAAACCAAACGAAAATTTGTATTTTGATGCTGACGGTTGCATAACCAGGAAAAAGAAATCTACAACTGAAACTGGTCCACAACCATCGTCTCTACACACAGAACAAAATGATGTCATTGAACAGTTAGTTGGTATCCTACCAAAGGTAATTCGATTTTAAAACAAGATATTTCTGCAAGGTAAAAGACTAAGGATTTTTTCCAAATAATAGATCAATCTGCAATCGTTTTACAAAAAGGTTTGTTATGGTTGTTTGTGACATCCGTCCAGGGGCGGGGATGTAGCTCAGTCGGTAGCGCGCTGGATTTGTATCCAGTTGGCTGCTGTCAGCGTGAGTTCGTCCCCACGTTCGGCGAGAGATTTATTTCTCAGAGTCAACTTTGTGTGCAGACTCTCCTCGGTGTCCGAACACCCCCGTGTGTACACGCAAGCACAAGACCAAGTGCGCACGAAAAAGATCCTGTGATCCATGTCAGAGTTCGGTGGGTTATAGAAACACGAAAATACCCAGCATGCTTCCTCCGAAAACGGCGTATGGCTGCCTAAATGGCGGGGTAAAAAACGGTCATACACGTAAAATTCCACTCGTGCAAAAAACACGAGTGTACGTGGGAGTTTCAGCCCACGAACGCAGAAGAAGAAGAAGAAGTGACATCCGTCCAGTAAATACTGTTTGACCTGTGATTTCTGTTTTTCAGTGTGCATTATTTTGTATGCAAATTTGATATTCTAAAACATGTTTGTGATGGAAAATTGCATATGAGGTTGGTTTGTGTCTTGCAAAGATAAATGAAATTAAAAGAAAACTGAAATGTGTTGCTGTAGTTTGCTTGTGCAGACGTATATGAACTGTACTGTGTCAAAAGGAGAGAGAGAGAGAGAGAGAGAGAGAGAGAGAGAGAGGGTGTGTGTGGGTGTGGGTGTGCGTGCATGAGTGTGTGTATTCCTCCGAAAGCGGCGTATGGCTGCCTTAATGGCGGGGTAAAAAACGGTCATGCACGTAAAATTCCACTCGTGCAAAAACACGAGTGTACGTGGGAGTTTCAGCCCACGAACGCAGAAGAAGAAGAAGAAGTGTGTGTATGTGTGTCAAAATCTCATACATGTGAAAGACAATCTGTATGTAACCTTCATATGAAATCTGATGACAAAAAAATCAAGACTAGAAAGAACATAAACATATGGAAGACATAATCATCATGCGAATATCTCCCCAAAAGACCGTTAAGGATTAACCCCGACAAAATATGCACAGTTTGGATTTATGATGTCTAATAATTATTGAGAAGTAGTATTTCGCTTGTAGTCACTGTAAAATTAACACCACATAGATGTTAATAGTATGAAATAAAGAAGACTCTTTTCTCTGCTTACACATTGAAATAAAATGATTGTATCTTGTCTTTCCTATTCTCAGTTTGACAATGACCGCGTGAGACATCGGAGCTCCTTTTCCGAAATTCACAAGCAAACCAACTGAAGTTAAGACAGCTTCGCGTAATATTTTTCGATTGATGGTTATGTTCTATTTGTTCCAGTCGTCGAGTAGAAGCCAACTATTGCAGAGAATGTAATTTTGTTCGTGTTAATACACTTAAACCTTTTTATTCTGTGCTTTTCCCGTAACATGTGATTGCATTTTAGTGTTATGATATAGTTTGGCTTATTGAGCTTCAGTAGTAGTAGTAAAATTGATATTAAATGTCCTTCGGGTGGTTTTTTTGCCATGATAAGGACTTGAGTGTTTGTCCGCTTTTTGATTGCGCTTCAGGGAACCCGGGTTCGTTTCATACACAATTTATTCTCTGAAATCGACTTAAAAATAAGCTTTTTCATTTTGCTAGGGATTTTGATTTAATCTGCTTCTTGCTGCTGTCACTTCGTATTTATGACCAAATTCAAAATATCGTACTGGAGGACGATATTTTAAATTTGGTCATAAATACAAAGTAACAGGTGTATAACACTACGAAAAAGTTTTTAAGAACCTTTTTTATCTTTTTTATTTTTCTATTTTTTACAAGTACTGATTCTGAAGATAACAAAGGGTACTCTGTTTATAAACCCACTCAATGAATTTAACCAAATAGTGGAATTTCAGTTCGTCCGCTTTGACCGTTTTATTTCAGTTGAAATTCTTGCATACTGCTATACTTGATGAACATACTCATTCCACTGGCAATCGACCCAACTTGCTGGTTTTGTCAGGGCGCATAGCACCGTACGGTCACTCGTGGTCATTTTTCGACAAAAATCTGAATCACATGGCTCTTGTTTTGTATCATGCGCGCGTGTTTTCACAAAGCCGGCGCAAAAAGTATGCTTCCCTACCGAGCAGGATATCTTTGACTGCAATTGCAAACTATTCTTTTATAACTGCACCCGTTTGAAGTTGTCAAAAATCACAAGTTGGGTCAATAAAGCCTTCTTTTGCAACCGAGGGCAATAACAGTCCTCTGGAAGAGACAAAGGGGGATAATTCACAAATCGAACGTGGTTTTTCTGATAGAGTACTTTATAACCTTTACATAATATGAAATATGCCATGACTTTGGTATGTTTCGAACATATATGCAACTTGTTTGAAATCAGAGGCATATATTCCCAACACGCTATCTCTAATCAACACACACACATACACACACACTGCACACACACACACACTCACACACACACACACACACATACACACACACACACACACACACACACACGCACGCACATATACACGCCGTATAAACGGTTGCACCGACTGAAAGCCGCGGGACCGGTTGCATCGACTAAAAGCCGCGGGATCAGGACAAGCGAGGTGAGTTTCTCCACAAAATTACAAATCTCTTCTCTTAATTAGTAGATTATCATATAACTTTTGTTTACACTTTGAACTTAGGTATTGTAGCATCACATCATCGATTTTTTTCATTGATTGCATTTACGTGTGAATGTTGAACTGTGATTATTTACACTTGTTAAAGCGCATTTTTGTAAATTTTGACTTTCAACCTTCACCACCAAAAATCAAGCTTTCGGACAAACCTACAGACAATTAAGATGTAATCAATGATTATTTATTGACCATTGGGTTAAATTTTATTAGCTAATGTTACATGGTTACTTCATATTTTACGGATATGTAAAGACACCAAACGTTTGACGGTTGCACACCACGGAAGAGCATGGTTGCACGTCGCGACAATATTTGATTGCCAGCGGTTGTGCACCATGGGACATTGTCCTTCTAAATTTGCCAGTAATATCAAGTTATATTTGGTGAATGTCTCAGCTCTTGTTTTGTTATGTTGTTATAGTCCCCCACCACCTTTATTGCCGATGTTCTGTGCGTTTTTGTACGATCCGATAACTCCAAATTTTGCTTCTCTGCAACCCCCAACCCCCACGATAGCGGGCTACCACCCCCCCCCCCCCCCTCACCGATCCCGGCAGAGAGGTTGCAGAATGGAGATATCTGGTATCACGACGGATAGCTATCTTGATGTTAGCGAAGAGATGGTGGAAGCTGTGGACGCTGTTCTTTCACAAGGGCAAACTCAGACCATAGGTCCACCCACAAGGACATCAACACCATCAAAGCCGTCTGAGAGTTTAGGCAAGCGTCATCTGTGTCAAGAGTGTGGCAAAAGTTACAAATATGCTTCTGGTCTAACAGAACACAGGAGACAAGAACACGGCTTTCAAACGGGATCAAGATACACGTGCGGAGTATGTGATAAAGCTTTCATGAACATTACTGAATTTCACAGCCACTGTATTGGTCATCAAGGCATAAAGCCACACAGATGCAAAAAATGCAACAAGTATTTCCAAAGCAAACGGAACCTCACACGCCACAATTGTAAGACAAAACCAAGACTTCTTGTCTGCAGCAAATGCGGCAAGAGTTTTGCTTGTGCCCGACTGCTGAGTCAGCACATGCATACCCATGACGAGAAACCCCAGTTGATTCATCACTGTCCGAATTTGATGCTGGTTCGTCCGTTTTGTTCTCGTCCGCTTTGCATTCGCCAGTTTTGCATTCGTCGGCTTTGCATTCTATTGTGATAGTTTCATTCTTATGGCCAACAATGTGGTATCCCTCTGCTACTGTCTTTGGAATTACTTCGAAGTCTTTTGAACAATATCTGAATACCCCGGCTTTATCGTCAAGCCGAAAAATGCAAAGCTTCACATTTTCAGTGGGGTGTAATGACAAAGCATGATCGATAGCGGTGATGAATTCTTCACATTTTTCAGAACAATACCAGCACATGAAGCAGGGCTGATTCGCATCCATGGTTTATGCAGTGGACAGGTGATTTCAGAGGCCGGACTCCATTTGCCATAGAAAATTAGAAATATCAGAGTGCGAGTACCATCCTAAAAAAAAGTGCGTGTCTCCATGAAACTATTGGGACTGTACACTATCCGGGTCAAACCACCTGTACAGTGGCCGGCAAAAGTATTGCACCACATAGCAAGAGAGGAAAGGTCTGACAATTTAGACACTTTTCAAACGGTCTTTTTAATACAATCAAGTATACTACAATCATGAATTTTTAACATAGTAAAGACGAAAGTCCCCTCTTTCTTGTGATACCAAATCTGTTAGCAAATGAAGAGTTCTTACATAATAGTCTAATTAGGACCGTTAAAATGTGAGGTAATTTCCCGATTCGTTCAAAGCAATTTTAGTCATTTCCGTTCTTCCCATTTGGTGCGATACTTTTGCTGGCCACTGTACACCATTACATGGCATGATGTTTGTTGTACAATGTTCAGAAGCGATTTTTCAGCCTTAAAGTAAACCTTTTCAACTTTCAATTACTTCCACGGCGCACAACCGATGACTACCGTGGCGCACAACCGGTCTGTACAAGGATTTTCCGTGGTGTGCAACCGTCAAACTGTTTAGTGTCCTTGCATATCCGTAAAATATGAAGTAACTATGTAACATTAGCTAATAAAATTTAACCCAATGGTCAATAAATAATCATTGATTACATTTTAATTGTCTGTAGCTTTGTCCGAAAGCTTGATTTTTAGTGGTGAAGGTTGAAAGTCAAAATTTACAAAAATGCGCTTGAACAAGTGTAAATAATCACAGTTCAACATTCCCACGTAAATGCAATCAATGAAAAAAATCGATGATGTGATGCTACAACACCTAAGTTCAAAGTGTAAACAAAAGTTATGTGATAATCTACTAATTAAGAGAAGAGATTTGTAATTTTGTGGAGAAACTCACCTCGCTTGTCCTGATCCCGCGGCTTTTAGTCGATGCAACCGATCCCGCGGCTTTCAGTCGGTGCAACCGTTTATACGGCGTGATATATGTACACGCACACACACACACACACACACACACACACGCTCGCACATATATGTACACGCACACACTGTGACACACACACACACACACGCACATATATGTACACGCACGCACACACACACACACGCACATACACACACACACGCTCGCACATATATGTACACGCACACACTGTGACACACACACACATACACACACACACACACATACACACACACACGCACGCACATATATGTACACACACACACACACACACACACACACACACGCACGCACGCACGCACACTTACTTACATACGCACCGCACGGAGGAAGGGAGATAAACGCGGCTGAAAACACTGGAGAAGATAAGGAAGAGTTACTGGGAATGGATCCAGAGAAAAACCAAAATCGGTTCAGCGCTGCGCGCTGAGAGCACGTGTTGAAATATCTCATCGACGAGGTTGTGTCCGGGGTGTAGCTGAATACGGTCTCCTAATTTGAAAAAGATCCACCGAGAACTTTGGCCGTGCATCGCGGACACACACACACACACACACACACACACACACAGACAGACACAAGTCGTATATATATATAGATCCCATGAAGATCCAAAAGACAACGTGTGACGGAAACATCAAGCTTTAGTTGTCTGTTCAGATGAGGCACCTCTGCACATACATTATTTTAAAGGCACTATTATTATTACTATTATTATTCTCGCCAGAGGCTCGTGAGTCCCTTGATATTCATCCGCTGGGTCTTGACTGAAATACAAACCATATAAAAAAAACACTCGTGTTGTAACCTCTCAGTATATATACACTCAGTAACCGTACACGCTCACACATTTAGTGACACAAGCACACACACTGTGACACAGACCGGCGTAACACACTCACACACACACACACACACACACACACACACACACACACAGAGTCTCTCCCTTAGTCTACATCAAGGTCTTGCCTCATAGGAAGCTTAGAAAATGAGTCCCGCCGTCTCTGAAAGACCACGATGTGGAATTCGCAGATTACTGACCGTAAGCACTGTCGGGTGCAATTCTTCTTCTTCTTCTTCTTCTTCTTCGTTCATGGGCTTAGACTCCCACGTTTACTCATGTTTTTAGCACGAGTGGATATTTACGTGTATGACCGTTTTTACCCCGCCATTTAGGCAGCATACGCCGATTTCTATCCTTAGCGGATTATGACTTTATTCAGTTATTCTGCAGAAAAACAGAAATGCTGGAGAAAAACTGTTTGTTTCTGCAGCATTTCTGCATAATGTCATCTTTTGCGAGAGCAACGTTTTTTTCTGCAGTAAAACAGTTTTACTGCAGTAAAATTGAAATCAAGAATGCTGCAGTAAAACGGTGATGTTGTTTTACTGGAGAAAAACTGTTTACACTTTTTCTTCAGCATTTTGGCATTATTCAGTTATTCTGCAGAAAAACAGAAATGCTGGAGAAAAACGGTCTTTTCTGCAGCATTTCTGCATAATGTCATCTTTCGCCGAAGCAACGGGTTTTTCTGGAGCAAAACATTTTACTGCAGTAAAATTGAAATCAAGAATGCTGCAGTAAAACGGTGCTGTTGTTTTACTGCAGAAAACCTGTTTACACTTTTTCTGCAGCATTTTGTACTGGCTCATTATAATGTTGGAGCACGCGAGCCCCCCTCTGTCGAGAGATTGACTCATCCAGAATTACCAATAGTTGTGGGTGACACGAATGTATTTTGAAGTTGAATATAATGCCCTTATGCTACACGCCTTCTGATTGGTACACTGCGGAACAAACTATTATACTATCCCAGGGGGCGACGAATACAAACGCTACTTTACAAGGTCGTTCGTTTTTCTCCAGAAAAACTGTCACAGACTATTCTGAAGAAAAAGTTAATCGCAATAATGCTGCAGAAAACCAAGTAAACATTATGCTTCAGAAAAACTGTTTTACTGCAGTAAAAAACGTTGCTTCGGCGAAAGATGACATAATGCAGAAATGCTGCAGAAAAGACAGTTTTTCTGCAGCATTTCGGTTTTTCTCCAGAATAACTGAATAATATCATAATCCGCCAAGAGCCAGTACAAAATGCTGCAGAAAAAATGTAAACAGGTTTTCTGCAGTAAAACAACAGCACCGTTTTACTGCAGCATTCTTGATTTCAATTTTACTGCAGTAAAATGTTTTGCTGCAGAAAAAAACGCTGCTTCGGCGAAAGATGACATTATGCAGAAATGCTGCAGAAAAGAACGGTTTTTCTCCAGCATTTCTGTTTTTCTGCAGAATAACTGAATAAATTCATAATCCGCTAAGGATAGATTTCGGGGGAGGCATGCTGGGTATTTTCGTGTTTCCATAACCCACCGAACTCTGACATGGATTACAGGATCTTTTCCGTGCGCACTTGGTCTTGTGCTTGCGTGTACACACGAAGGGGGTTAAATCACTAGCAGGTCTGCACATAAGTTGACCTGAGAGATCGGAAAAATTTCCACTCTTAACCCACCAGCCGGCACCAGAATGATTTCTTTATCGATGTGGTTGCCTCCCTTGCTGCAATGAAAAGCACTGCCCATTGAAAACTTAGTCGCAGTTGTTCCCCTTGTTCCTCTCACTTTAGGTGCCTTGCTGCTTGGCGTTTTTATTTTTTTTATTTGTGTTTTTTCCCCCTTCTTTTTGTTTGTTAAACACAGGGTCAGCTGATCTGAGCAATACGCACCACATAGAACCGTTGTTTCATTTTGCCAATTTACGGTTGTACTTGACAAACATTTGAGGAAAACAAATTTACTCCCAATGTGCAAGATTTTGACCCCCTTTTGGGGGGAATATCTTTTGTAAAATGAAATATAAAAAAAGATAGAAAGAAAGAAGAGAAAAAAATGAATGTAAATTAAAAACCAAGCAAACAAACAATTATCAACCAAACACACAAACAATGTTCAAGGCACATCAAATTCCAACAACTTTTATTCATAACTACAAATCAATCCTTGAAAATATATTAAGTAGGTAAATGGTAAGTAAAATAGCCTGGAATGTAAAAAATGCACACATGTACATGGACGGCAAACAGTGGTTTTGATATAAACAAACAAACTTGTACTTTTCTTTCTTTATTTGGTGTTTAACGTCGTTTTCAACCACGAAAGTTATATCGCGACGGGGAAAGGGGGGGGGGGGGGGGGAGATGGGATAGAGCCACTTGTTAATTGTTTCTTGTTCACAAAAGCACTAATCAAAAATTTGCTCCAGGGGCTTGCAACGTAGTACAATATATTACCTTACTGGGAGAATGCAAGTTTCCAGTACAAAGGACTTAACATTTCTTACATACTGCTTGACTAAAATCTTTACAAAAATTGACTATATTCTATACAAGAAACACTTAACAAGGGTAAAAGGAGAAACAGAATCCGTTAGTCGCCTCTTACGACATGCTGGGGAGCATCGGGTAAATTCTTCCCCCTAACCCGCGGGGGGTAAACAAACTTGTACAGTTTTGTAACCTTTCCAATAACTCAAAAATCTTTATGTACAACAATCTGTCAGTCCTTAAATGCAACACAGAAGTATGAGCCACTAAACATTAACCATCTACATGCACTGTTCTAAATTGCTAAAATAGCAGAACTTACAGAAACAAGAGGCGAAGCCATCAAGGCTCACGTAAGAAATCGACAAACAACAGTAACACAAACTCAATCACTCCGTCACACATACACACACACACACACACACACACACACACACACACACACACACACACACACACACACACACACACACACACAGAAAGAGCATAGGTGAAACTGTGCAAGAAAGCGAGACACTAGATCTAGATCTGTCTGTCTGCATGTAGCCTACTTACAGGACACGACTGCCAACTAGTCTCGGCGCGCTCAAAATAATAATGACCGAGACTTTCAGTACTTCCTTCGCGTGACGTCTAACCCTCTTACGTCATAATGTGACGTCAATGTAATGTGACGTCTTCAAATGTTAGAGTTTCTACCACAGACATACACACACACGCACGCACGCACAAACACACACACACACACACGCACAAACGCACAGACAGACAAAGTTATGATCGCATAGGCTACACTTACGTGAGCCAAAAAATACCACCCATTCCTATTTCAAACCTTCAAAACGACATGAACAAGACAACCTTGAATTCAATCTCATAATATTATCTACACACTTGCTAACTGTCATGCTACTAAAAGGAATCTTACTTCACACACAAAATTTTAACAGAAAAATACCATAACAACTTAGTATGCATGAACTGAAAAATAATCAACCAGATCTATTCAATTAGTCCAACCAAGACACACACACAAAAATGTACAAACACATGTTTCAAACAAAATGTCAAAAAAATTAAAAACTTGAATGAATACATTCACATCCTTCTTGCAATAAAACTTTCTGCAAAACTTAATTTTTATTTAACGCAGTAAAATGAATCAGCTGGTCAAGAGGTGATCAGCCTAAAAGTTAAATGCAATGTACAATTTGGATGGTTTTGTATTTAAGGCAGTGCAGTCAAAATTTTTTGTTTTGTTTATTTATTTGTTGCTTAACGTCCAGCCGACTACGCAGAGCCATATCAGGACGAGGAAGGGGGGATGAAGGGGGCCACTTGTCAAGCGATTCCTGTTTACAAATGCACTAACCCATTACTTGTGTCCCAGCAGGCTTTAGTAAAACTAAATTAATACCTACTGGAAGATTACCAGTTTCCAGTATGTTAAAATAGGCTTAACCTATCTACTGCTGGACTTACATCAGAACACTAACAGATTAAACTATACATGAATCGCGAGACAAGCGGCAAGAGAAGAGATTTTTGGAAAAAATACAGGTGAATGAGCAAGAAGGCAGAAAAAAGAAAAGAATTCATGAAGAAAAAGAGAGCATGACAGGAAAGAGGAACCAAAAATCTACCTAACAGCAAACTAGAAAGCTCCTGCGGTTCCAAAAACAGGAGGGGCCTTTAATTTCATAACCGCAGTGCCCCACTGCGGGAGCAGTCAAAATTACAAATTATATGACCCTGTTTTATAACCAATAAATTTTGAAAAGAAAGTGGGATAACTAGCCAGTTGTTAGAATAAGGAGTGGTAGTGAAAACTATAGACCAATGTTTCCTGCACTACAAAGAAAAGAAGGAGACAGATCTCTGTTTTTTGCATTTTTCCTCCTCCAACATTTGCATCATGCATGAATTGTGCACATTATAACTCAGATAATGAGCACTGAAAATTTAAACAAGAAGAGCAAACGCTCGATCGAGTCACTTTCGCAGTTCTGAATATTATATGAGGCATCAGATGGACAGGAAGAAATTGCTATTCACAACACAATGAGTCACGTTCACATAAAATTTGAGCCCGGTCACTTTTATAGTTTCCGAGAAAAGCCCAACGTTAAGTTGTGTGTTGCCGAACAGAAAAGGCTAGTTATCTCCCTTGTTTTTCTGATAACGTTCGTAAAAGGCTACAGATGTAAATACTTTGATGTAAAGAATAATCCTACAAAGTTTCAATCACATCCGATGAACTTTGTCAAAGATATAAAATGTCTAATTTTTCCTTTGACGTTGACCTGTGACCTTGAAAAAGGTCAAAGGTCAACGAAACCATCGTTAAAGTGTAGAGGTCATTGGAGGTCACGACTAAACAAAATATGAGCCCGATCGCTTTGATAGTTTCCGAGAAAAGTCCAACGTTAAGGTGGTGTCTACGGACGGCCGGCCGGACGGCCGGCCGGCCGGACAGACTAACACTGACCGATTACATAGAGTCACTTTTTCTCAAGTGACTCAAAAAACAAAAACAAAAAAAGGAAACAAGAGTTAACAAGCAAAGCTGCATGGAACAAATCCCCTTCAAATATGCACCTGGATTATTAAAGTTCAGAGGAAAATACCACCGCATACAAGAGTGTCTCCTCAAAAAAAAAAGAAACAGAAAAAGAGTTTCTCCTCAACCCTTAAGAGGGAACAGAACTGCACATATTATTTATCATTATCATCATAAATAATATGATTAGAATTAGCAATGCACACAGTTTAATTATCTCTCAAGAAGATCTTAGCCTTAACTATTGTTGCACCTATGTTGTGCACTGTACAAAAACAAACACACAATAAACATGAGGAATCATGAGAATCATATCTATTTAAACATATGTTTCAGTGTCAAAATCATATAAATATCTGTACTGGTTGGGTACAAATACAAGTTGAAGTAAACTACCGCCAAAAAAAACCCAACATGCCACAAATAGAACTGAGTGTACAGTATCTGAGACTGTGTGGATTTAAAATCAATTATAAGCAAAATGCATACATGCATTGATCATAATGTTGGTGAATACAAAATACATATGGCCTTTTTTCTGTGCACTATTCGCCTCCCAATACAATCGTTTAAAGCATACTGAAGTTCTGATCTTCCTACCTTTACAACTCTCAGCTCTTAAGCTTTTAGTCTTTCTTTACCTTTGCAACCAACTTGTTCGAACATAAAACTTACAGCAAATTCTAAGAACATATTTTGTTTGAATCAGAGAGAGGTACGAGCATGACCAAGTATCCCCCTTTTTCCTTCAGAATTAAATTCAGCTACCAGACGGGTTCTTCATAGTGATAACTCACATACATATACTCTCTCTCTCTCTCTCTCTCTCTCTCTCTCTCTCTCTCTCTCTCTCTCTCTCTCTCTCTCTCTCTCTCTCTCTCTCTCTCTCTCTCTCTCTCTCTCTCTTCATGCATCTATATACAGGGGCGGACGAGGGGGGGGGGGGGGTTTCTGGGGTTTCCGGAACCCCCCCCCCCCCCCAGCCAACAACAAAACAACAAAAAATTGTGTGTTTTTTTGTATTAATCAGTGACAAAATCTGCTGCCTGAAACTGGTAATGATCATCCTCAGAATGCACCAGATTGCACCATTTTGCATCCTTTTTTTCAAAATTTTCCGGGGGGGCATGACCCCGACCCCCCTAGAAAGCTAGGCGCTTTGCGCCGTCAGCTCGGCGCTTCGCGCCTTCACACCCATATCTTCACAATATACTTTGGGAAACCCCCCCCCCCCCATAAAATGAACTGATCCGCCCCTGATATAGCAATTCTGATGGACACGTGGGGGAATTCGGGGGCTGTGATTGGATGGTCTCACACATCCCTTTTCCGATCATCAAAGCATAATGCTACGGAAGTCGGCCATTTTTGCCAATATCCAAAAGCATATTGGCAATAACAAAGACGCATGGTTCCGGTTTACCCATCTGTACCACACGATGTTTCAATTGACAACAGCATACACTAACAACTTGAAATTCTTCTCGGGAATGTTTTTCAGCTTTACAAATGTCGATAGCACACCCTTTTCTGCTAACTTCCCGATGAAACAGGACTAAACCAATTATTTTCTGTCCCTAAACACCACAAAATGCCCAAAGTCGAAAGATGTAGTACAAACAGGGGAGTAAAACAGAACAGCCGTTTTTGTGTGCCTGTGTGAGCTCAGTTGCCGACTGACACAAACTTTCGCATTCGGCTTTTCTTATCTCGTAACTCCACACTAAATACCCCACTTCCCCTCTGAAGTATTGATGTACAACCCATGGCACTAACATTCATGTAGTCGTTTATAACTGAGGTTGAAAAATTCGCTTCATGACGAGACAAGTATAAATGCCATTCACCCAAACTGAAAACTTTGCTGCCGTCTGCTCGCGTTGTACGGATTAGCTGTTCTCTTCTCCTCCCCTTGTTGCATCCTAGTTCTTCAGTTGTTTCTAGTTTTCTGTTGATGTTGTGCTTTGGTCTTCTTCATAAGTAGTCTTGTTCAAAATTAAAAAAACTCAAACTTCTTTTTGTTGTATACGAATGAACAAATAAAAAGCTCTTTAACAGCTGTGTTGTCAAATCGAGTTTTTTTCCAAAGTCAGTGTGGCGCCTGCGCAAAACTAATGCGCATAAGAAACGGCGTCTGCTATCAAAACCCGAGATCAACGCATCGACGCAAAAACTGTCATTTTGTAAGTTTGGAACAATAAATCAAGGTCAGAACAGCTATATAATCGCAATTGTATTTTCAGCGATGAGGGTCCGATATTTAGACTCGAACAAGTATAATGCGACTCGTCTTCGACTCGTCGGCATTATACTTGTCTCGTCTAAATATCAGACCCTATTGCTACGCTGAAAACACAATAGCTGTTATTAATACACTGCTGGGGCAGTACTTTTCTGTACTCTGTACACATTTCCACTTTGTACACAAAAGTACTGCATGCTATGAACACATCAGGACGGCAGAAGAAACAACAAGTCGCGTAAGGCGAAAATACAATATTTAGTCAAGTAGCTGTCGAACTCACAGAATGAAACTGAACGCAATGCAATTTTTCAGCAAGACCGTATACTCATAGCATCGTCAGTCCACCGTTCAGGCAGTGAAATTGACAAGAAGAGCGGTTTAGTAGTTGCGCTGAGAAGGATAGCACGCTTTTCTCTACCTCTCTTCGTTTTAACTTTCTGAGCGTGTTTTTAATCCAAACATATCATATCTATATGTTTTTGGAATCAGGAACCGACAAGGAATAAGATGAAAGTGTTTTTAAATTGATTTGGAAAATTTAATTTTGATAATAATTTTTATATTTTTAATTTTCAGAGCTTGTTTTTAATTCAAATATAACATATTTATATGTTTTTGGAATCAAAAAATAATGGAGAATAAGATAAACGTAAATTTGGATCGTTTTATAATTTTTTATTTTTTTTTACAATTTTCAGATTTTTAATGACCAAAGTCATTAATTAATTTTTAAGCCATCACGCTGAAATGCAATACCGAAGTCCGGGCTTTGTCGAAGACTACTTGACCAAAATTTCAACCAATTTGGTTGAAAAATGAGAGCGTGACAGTGCCGCCTCAACTTTCACGAAAAGCCGGATATGACGTCATCAAAGACATTTATCGAAAAAATGAGAAAAACGTTCGGGGATATCAATCCCAGGAACTCTCATATAAAATTTCATAAAGATCGGCCCAGTAGTTTGGTCTGAATCGCTCTACACGCACGCACGCATGCACACACACACATACACACACACATACACACACACACATACACCACGACCCTCGTTTCGATTCCCCCTCGATGTTAAAATATTTAGTCAAAACTTGACTAAATATAAAAACAAAAGCTAAACTTAATACAAATGGTATCCAAGGCAGATCAAAACTCCAAAGCTAATGGGGTCTAATTCCAGCACTACTTCCCGTAATTGGCAACCCCACAATGAACGATGCCATAATGAGTGACGCTGAATGACAGGAATACTTAATGAGCAATGCCAGATTTGATGGTCAATCAATCGTGCACACATTCAGCATTGTTTGTTTGTTTATTTGTTGCTTAACGTCCAGCCGACTACGCAGAGCCATATCAGGACGAGGAAGGGGGGGATGAAGGGGGCCACTTGTCAAGCGATTCCTGTTTACAAATGCACTAACCCATTACTTGTGTCCCAGCAGGCTTTAGTAAAACTAAATTAATACCTACTGGAAGATTACCAGTTTCCAGTATGTTAAAATAGGCTTAACCTATCTACTGCTGGACTTACATCAGAACACTAACAGATTAAACTATACATGAATCGCGAGACAAGCGGCAAGAGAAGAGATTTTTGGAAAAAATACAGGTGAATGAGCAAGAAGGCAGAAAAAAGAAAAGAATTCATGAAGAAAAAGAGAGCATGACAGGAAAGAGGAACCAAAAATCTACCTAACAGCAAACTAGAAAGCTCCTGCGGTTCCAAAAACAGGAGGGGCCTTTAATTTCATAACCGCAGTGCCCCACTGCGGGACATTCAGCATTAAAAACAAAGGTTGTAACAGACTCATTAGATGCTAATCACTACAAAACAAAATCTGTTGCTATGAATGATGCTAGAAAGCTGATAGGCACTGTATTCACTCAGCGTTGCCCATTACATGATTGACTATTTGGGGGTCACCCATTCTGGTTGGAAGTTGTGGAATTCGACCCCTTCAACGGCAGTTACATGGTTACAACAAACTTGTACAAAGATTCACAGATAATGAGATATGTTTCATATCGGAGGGAATGTCAAAGTCAAACTGGATTGGTGGATGGATTTGGTGTAAGAAAGTCAAACAAAAATTACCGGTAACTGCCGGGCATGCAAGATATGCTATTGTATGAGCTTAAATTATGATATGTGATACATTTTTAATGACAATCATCATTTCAAAACAGTTCAGACACTATGCCCTGAGGTGTTTGAAACCACAAATTAAAATTTCAAATTGTACTTCGGGGATTATAGATAGTGGGAGGGGGGTTGGAAAGGTCAAGGTCAAGGGGGTAGAGGATCCAAAGCAACATTTTGATCAACTCTATGCTAACGTGCAATGAAAACTTTGAAATGCAATGTCAAAAGACATCTACCCCACCGTTCACCCTATGTACGATGTGTCTGGAAACACCTCCACGCGGAGGGGTTTTGCAGCCAGCGCGGCAAAGATAAAGAGGGAAAATTTTCTCGGCTCGCGCGGCAGCAAGCATTATGTCTCTAGGCTGTGTTATGCAAACAACACCTGCTAACACAAATGACAGTGCTTTTAACTGCTGATGTTTGCAAAAATATATAAAACCTTTCACAGAGAGACACACACAGTGAAACATATATAATCACAAAGCACCATACTCTACACAGATCTCAAAACTCTGCAGCTGCATATTTTATGCTTTTATAGTGCCCAGCTAGCTCCTTCATGCAATATGTTCAAACATAAAGTTATGTACCGACAAGAGAATCACGCAGCATCATGTGAAATGCACACAGCAAAACACCCTGATCGTGTCGGGTAAAAGGCATGAAAAAAGGACGGCAATGACCTGAACATATTTTCAAATGCAACTCAAGTGGTTTGTACATGAACCAGTCCAAATCAAACTAGTTCCAAACCTGGCTGACTATCACATTAAGTCCATGCAATAAAATGCTAATGTCACCATTTTCTCCCAGAGTAAAACCGACAGGCTCACAGCATGCAAAAAAAGAAAGATAAAAACATATTAAAATGTGTATGCGTGTGTTTATCAGGCGATCACATGCAAACTACTCTCATTACCCCAAAACAGCATACACTCCCTGCAGCTAATGTTCCTAATCATATGCAACCATTTCGCCTTATTGATGATGGGTCTGATTTGACTTGGACTAGTTGAAAGAACATAACATTCTACAGGAACTAGAAAACAGCTGACCAATAATTCAATAAAAGCCAACGACTCCAAAAGCAAAGAGCATCATACTTTCTCCCCTGAAAATGGAGTATGAATGCCTAAATGGTTTTGGTGGGAGCAGGGGGGGGGGGGGGGGGTGTGTGGTAAGGGGAGGGTTGATGACTCATGTAAAACATGGAGTTACATCTCACAAGCGCAGGAGAAAAAAGATGAAGCATCAAACTCATGGAGGGGGGGGGGGGGGGGGGGTAGCTATTAGTGCTGTTGGGCAAGCATGCGTGCTGGTTTGCATCTTAGCTCCCATTGACACATTCCGAAATAACTCTGTCGGGTTTGTATGGGTTGTGAAAGAGTGAGTACCCTTGCTTTTACAGGGACAAACACAAGCCAATCACAAGTGAGGGGTGTGTTGGAAACACATGGACAAAAAGCACATGTTGATTTATTTGTCCCACTAAAAGAAAGGGTTTTCACTTTTTCACAACCCACAAAAAAGTGAAAACCCACAGATTGATTTCCGAGCATGGTCTATTGATGCCTGACATCAGGATGTACAATGTACAGCTTCATTTTGCTGGTGCATCTGCCGGTGTCTCTGAATGTTCTGCCGCAGTCTCACTCCCATGGGTTCTTGCTGGAATCCAAAGAATCTGCACAGATAATAAAGACACATTTAATTTGTGTTCTTGCATGTCTGTGTCTGTTATCCTCTGTCTGTCTCACTCTACCTCTCAAACACACATGTATACAAAGCGCTCCATACAACAACTAATATGCAAGTCTCTCTCCCCCTCTCTTTTCAACCATACAAGCCTGTTGTTACCATGAAAAATTATTCTTGTGTGCAATATACTTAAGTGCCCTTCTGATAATCATCGGTCCACGCTATCGCTCATGTCTCTCTGACAGGATGCATAATTACTACGCGGAGAATAGGGAAAGAAGCGGAGCTAAAAGCCGAAATCTATCAAAACAAGAATACAGAGTTATCTCCCATATGTTTTTCGCTAATGTTTCTGACAAAAAGACAAAAGTGATTGCAGAATGACCGACTTCGACAGTGATCTCTGTTCTGTTCTTCACAGTTATGATAAATAAAGACATCGTTCTGAGGTCAAAACAAGTCGAAATTGTGAGACTGCTGTGGGAAGGAGACCGTGATATTGTTGCATCACTCCAAACTGGTTACGGAAAAAGTATCGTCCGCTCCGTAGCCATTTTGTTATGATCATGTGACAAAGTTGATTATCATGTGACACTTTTGCCATATTTAGAGTTGTTTGCACAGTAAATACATCCGCGAAAGATAGCTCGCTTGAAACTGTCTTACATAACAATTCCTTTGTAATTTAAAAAATACACAACACCATGAAAAATCATTATTGATAATTGCGAATCTGCTCATATCAATAACACATTACGAAAAGCTCTAAATATGTAAAAAAAATCGATATCTTCTCCAGAGAAAGAAAACGAAAACAGGGATAAATGAGACCCGAAGGGAAGGAACTCATTTTACCTGAGTTCAGGATGACTTGAGTGCAACATCCAGAATTTAAAAAAAAAAAGGTTGAAAGAATATATAGAAAAAAAGAAGAAGAAGAAGAAGAAGAAGAAGAAGAAGAAGAAGAAGAAGAAGAAGAAGAAGAAGAAGAAGAAGAAGAAGAAGAAGAAGAAGAAGAAATAAAAGAAAGACAGAGAAGTAAAAAAAAATAAAAATAAATAAAAAGAAGTAGAAAAACATGAAAACAAAAAGAAAACACATCAGCAACCAGTTTCCGTAAATTCTTTATAAAATTCTCATCAGACAGTCGCTGACTTAATTCATCAGGATGGTAAGAATAAGTAAGGAATGAAATTGGAATGTAATCAGACATGAGACCAGCAAATGTTCAAAAAGTAGGAAAGTGAGCCGGGGTCCAGGGGCAACGCCCCGGTAGGGGGTTCAGGGGGGCGAAGCCCCCCTGACGGAAAATGAATGTTAGAATTATAAAGGCCATTTTGGGGCCTCTCCTGATAGCAAAAAATGAGATCATGCCTTTTTAAAAAGCTATAAAACCCACAAGAATAATATGTTTTAGCATTTTAAACAAAAGTGTGATTTATAACAATCACACACACACACAAAACTTTCCCCTTATTTTTTCAGTTGCTAATGAAAGATGAAACACCCGACTACGTTCTCATCAACTAATTTCGGTGGTGCACTCGCCCTATCGCAAAAAGAAAAAAATGACAAAAGTTCGTTTGCATTTATTTTATAGAATTCTCGCGACCTGGCGAAAAAAATGTCGATGCACCTCTAGCCCTATGTATCTGCTAGTGGTACCGGTCAGTATCGTCCACAACCAACCACTCAAATCGACGTACTTTGCCGTAACCTGACCCTGGGGTCCGGAGCCAAATCGCCGACCGGATTTTTGAGTGGGCGTGGTTTGCAGCGAGAGTTATCTTTTCCTAGCTTGCCCCATGCATAGATGCTACACCAAGTCCGTATTTCACCAAGCAGTGGCCGTTGTCGCACCACGTGCACACGGCCTGACCGGGAATGGATATCTTGGCGATACTGTCGCCAATGAGCTGGCGCCTTTCTTTCTTGTTGATAGTGACAGTCACTTCTTCTGACAGCCAGTTGGCTTTCCACTTGTTTTTCACACTTTGGTGGTCGATCGTAAGAGCTTCCACAGCCGACAAAACAATACGGAATCCAGACGCCATGATGCTACCTTTTTCACCTTCGGCGTTTGGAGATCGGCAGCCAATCAAAACAACCCACAAACCGCCATCGGTGAATAATTAAGCCCCGGCGATAATCGTCGGAGATCGACAGCCAATCAAACGCGACCCATGATACTACTATGGGTTCACGCGAGTGCTGGGGTGCGAATGCACTGACTTCAGACGCAGACAGCTTCAGCTGAACGGTTCATACCACCACCTATGGGTTCACGCGAGTGCTGGGGTGCGAATGCACTGACTTCAGACGCAGACAGCTTCAGCTGAACGGTTCATACCACCACCCCCCTCCCCCCTTTTTTCTCAACGAATTTGCATCGATCTCAAGAATGGTCTGTGAGCTAAGGAAAATATCGGAATTCCGATAAAAATCGGACCAGTCCCATGTCTGGTAATGTAGAAAAACATGGTGCAAACAAAGAACTCTAAAATAACCAAACAGCTTCTACCAAAAGGCAGACAGTTGCTGACTTCATCAGCATGGTAAGAATAAGTAAGGAACGAAATTGGCATGTGATGTAGAAAAACATGGTGCAAAAGAAAGTACCAAAAGGAAGACATCCACATTAAGTCACTCCACTCTTTTCTTACCTTTGAGGGGAGGGGAGTTGACACTACGACTCATGTTTGATCGACGCAGCGACACTTCCTCTTCCGACATAACACGCAGATCTTTTCGTGAAATCTTGACCGGGGCGCCCGAGCGGGAGACGGCCCCTGCTGTGTGATCTTGGGAAGATGATCTTTGTCGGAAACCGCTGATTGCAGGAGTAGACGACGTGGAATTCGACAAAGAGCTGGACGGTGGATGCTGGTTTCGACCGCTGAATGATCCTCTGGAAAAGACGGAAGAAGAGCTAGGATGTTTTAGAGAACTGTGACAGTGCCACCTCCCCCCACCCCCACCCCCCCAATAAAAAATCAAAAAGATAGCTTGTCAATGTTCCAAAATCAAGAATCCCAAACAAAAAATGGTTATTCATGGTATGTTTATTGTATTATTTAAAAATGGTAAAAATTGTCAGTGTGTGTTCTGATGGAACATTTCAGAAGAGGTCATCTGCTAAAACTGTAATGCCAGTTTATCATTATGGAAACATATTGGGTACAAAAGCTTTAAATAGAACTCTTAGACAGTACTGCTACTTTTACTTCCTTTCCGGGGTTCTATTCCCCTGATGATTAATCAAACCCCAAACCCCAATGAGAATATGATGCCATGAATGGGAAAAAGATTACGAAACAATCAGTAAATAAATAACTGTTTAGAAAATCAAGAAGCAAATAAACATAAAACAAAACAAACAAAAACACCTGCAAGTTAACGAGTCATTTAACTAGAGTTCAACAAATAATGACAATGCAATTGCACTAAAAGTGTCATTTACATTGTTTTATCAATTGAAAATGTTTCAAAATAACTCTGTCGGGTTTGTATGGGCTGTGAAAGAGTGAATACCCTTGTATCATGGAGGCAAACTTTCCACATGACATTACAGGCCAGTAACTAACAAGAGTTGCATGTGTCTGACACAGGCCAGTAACTAACAAGAGTTGCATGTGTCTGACACAGGCCAGTAACTAACAAGAGTTGCATGTGTCTGACACAGGCCAGTAACTAACAAGAGTTGCATGACATTACAGGCCAGTAACTAACAAGAGTTGCATGTGTCTGACACAGGCCAGTAACTAACAAGAGTTGCATGTGTCTGACACAGGCCAGTAACTAACAAGAGTTGCATGTGTCTGACACATGACATTACAGGTCAGTAACTAACAAGAGTTGCATGTGTCTGACACATGACATTACAGGCCAGTAACTAACAAGACTTGCATGTGTCTGACACATGACATTACAGGCCAGTAACTAACAAGAGTTGCATGTGTCTGACACATGACATTACAGGTCAGTAACTAACAAGAGTTGCATGTGTCTGACACATGACATTACAGGCCAGTAACTAACAAGAGTTGCATGTGTCTGACACATGACATTACAGGCCAGTAACTAACAAGACTTGCATGTGTCTGACACATGACATTACAGGCCAGTAACTAACAAGAGTTGCATGTGTCTGACACATGACATTACAGGTCAGTAACTAACAAGAGTTGCATGTGTCTGACACATGACATTACAGGCCAGTAACTAACAAGAGTTGCATGTGTCTGACACATGACATTACAGGCCAGTAACTAACAAGAGTTGCATGTGTCTGACACAGGCCAGTAACTAACAAGAGTTGCATGTGTCTGACACAGGCCAGTAACTAACAAGAGTTGCATGTGTCTGACACAGGCCAGTAACGAACAAGAGTTGCATGTGTCTGACACAGGCCAGTAACTAACAAGAGTTGCATGTGTCTGACACAGGCCAGTAACTAACAAGACTTGCATGTGTCTGACACATGTGGATAAGGAGCACATGTGGAATTTTCGTTTGACTTAATAAAAGTAAGAGTATTCCCTCTTTCACAACCAAAACAAACCAGACAAAGTTATTTCAGGAGTTCATCCAAACTAGATAACTATCAAACCAATAAACAACTCCAACAAAACAAACAGGCAATTATTAACTGAAATCAACGCTTCTGACCAAGAGAATCCAAACTGCAGTTGTAAATTGTCATCTGTGATCTAGAGTACGAAAATGGTTGATACAAGCTATACCTGCTAAAACTTTGAGATTTAATAATCACACATCACCAGTATCAGCCAATGAAGACTAAATTGCTGGAAAGTAAGAGGCTTGTAACACTACAGAATTTTGCCGCGTGCAACTGATTGTATGCAATTCATCGTATCACATAGCAGCTACATAGATGGCGGACTGTTCAGTCAGCAGCCAAGCAATCACAACTGCAGTGATATTGAGCTCTGATGCTCTGGGGACCCGCTGCCGATCTACAGAAGACTGCGGACTTCATGGCAGCCACCGATCTGAAGATTTAACGGCCGTGATATCGAACGCAGAAGAAGAAGAATTGAGCTCCGATGTGCATATTTTCCACACAAAAAAGGGCATCATATATTTCCTTGTACATCTACTGTTTACCTCTACAGAATGGAGAACAGTAAACAAAATGCTATACCCTCACAGCCGTGTTAAAAAAAAATTTAAATGCAAAAAAAAAAGATATGATCCCCTCCTCAAATACAGTAAAGTAGCCTACCTGTGCAGGTGTGCGTGGTTGTGGCTGGAGCGGGGGGTACCTACGTCCCCATCAGCCACGCTCTGCATCGAGTTCGACACAAGGCTCACTCCTATGTCTTCAGCCACTGTAAGAAAATAATCATAAATAATAAATGCACATTTTTATAGCGCTTCCATAGCATCACAACCCTTACAATTCAAAACTATCCAGTGGAACCCGCCTGACCTCCAAAAAGCTGAGAAAATCAGGTCTTAAAAAGGAGGGAGTCCTTCTTCTTCTTCTTCTTCTTCTTCTGCGTTCGTGGGCTGAAACTCCCACGTACACTCGTGGTTTTTTTTGCAGGAGTGGAATTTTACGTGTATGACCGTTTTTTTACCCCGCCATTTAGGCAGCCATACACCGTTTTCGGAGGAAGCATGCTGGGTATTTTCGTGTTTCTATAACCCACCAAACTCTGACATGGATTACAGAATCTTTTTCGTGCGCACTTGGTCTTGTGCTTGCGTGTACAAACGGGGGTGTTCGGACACCGAGGAGAGTCTGCACACAAAGTTGACTCTGAGAAATAAATCTCTCGCCGAACGTGGGGACGAACTCACGCTGACAGCGGCCAACTGGATACAAATCCAGCGCGCTACCGACTGAGCTACATCCCCGCCCTGGAGGGAGTCCTAAAATGGAGGTAAATTTACAGGGCTTATGAACCAAAAATGCGAAAAGACAAGGTCTTAATACGTAGGAAGAACCGGCACGGTTGGCCTAGTGGTAAGGCGTCCGCCCCGTGATCGGGAGGTCGTGGGTTCGAACCCCGGCCGGGTCATACCTAAGACTTTAAAATTGGCAATCTAGTGGCTGCTCCGCCTGGCGTCTGGCATTATGGGGTTAGTGCTAGGACTGGTTGGTCCGGTGTCAGAATAATGTGACTGGGTGAGACATGAAGCCTGTGCTGCGACTTCTGTCTTGTGTGTGGCGCACGTTATATGTCAAAGCAGCACCGCCCTGATATGGCCCTTCGTGGTCGGCTGGGCGTTAAGCAAACAAACAAACAAACAAATACGTAGGAAGTCTTACATTTGGGGGTCTTAAGGGGGGGGGGGGGGGGGGGGGGGTAAGACCCACTGTATACACAGCTACATAATAATATGCATCAAATGAAGTCTTAAAGGTGGTCGTCTACATTTTTGCTTTTTTTCAATAATCTTATGGTTAGATTTCGCTAAAAAGTTATGTCAGATGATGAATGAACCATGGGGAAAAAAGTTATAGAAAAAAAACATATGTAAAAAAAGATTTTATTTTTGGGTAGCGTGACTCACGCTTCCAATATTTTGTTTTCTGTTTGCTGAGAACATGTGCTTTGCCTAAAAATACTGACCAATCAAATTCATGTCACTATGCTTATAGCCACGCCCAAACACATGCAGCAACAGTTTGACACTGGAGCGCTGTCCACGCTTTTTTTTAAACGCACGAAATGCACGGGATTTGAGAGGAGTTTTGGGCTTGGCATTTTCCAAATAAGGATATCCTACTATGAGTACTACGCTGGAATACTACAATGAATTTTCAAACGGCTACACTGGTTTCGTCTTTCCTGATCGAAAGGGGGTGTATGTTGATATTTGAAGATAATAAACTCTGCATTTTAATCGTCAAATGGCGATTTCGGTATAAAAATGTAGACAAGGACCTTTAAGAAAGAAAAGAACAAAAGGATAAACAGATAATGTTGACTGTGTTTGCATCACAGTGACCAGTGCAGTGTGTTCTTATTCAACTTTTCAACAATGCAGTAACCTGTCCACACAGAGTCTATGGTGCTGACCAGATACAGTGGAACCCCGATTTTAAGACCCCCAATTTAATCAATCAATCAATCAATCAATCAATCAATCAATCAATCAATCAATATGAGGCTTATATCGCGCGTATTCCGTGGGTACAGTTCTAAGCGCAGGGATTTATTTTTTTATTTTTTTTATTTTATGCAATTTATATCGCGCACATATTCAAGGCGCAGGGATTTATTTATGCCGTGTGAGATGGAATTTTTTTACACAATACATCACGCATTCACATCGGCCAGCAGATCGCAGCCATTTCGGCGCATATCCTACTTTTCACGGCCTATTATTCCAAGTCACACGGGTATTTTGGTGGACATTTTTATCTATGCCTATACAATTTTGCCAGGAAAGACCCTTTTGTCAATCGTGGGATCTTTAACGTGCACACCCCAATGTAGTGTACAACGAAGGGACCTCGGTTTTTCGTCTCATCCGAAAGACTAGCACTTGAACCCACCACCTAGGTTAGGAAAGGGGGGAGAAAATTGCTAACGCCCTGACCCAGGGTCGAACTCGCAACCTCTCGCTTCCGAGCGCAAGTGCGTTACCACTCGGCCACCCTCTCTATTAAGACCTTGTTTTCTCTGACTTTTTTTTCATAACCTGTGTAAATTTACCCCCATTTTAAGACTCCCTCCTTTTTAAGACCTGAATTTCTCAGATTTTGGGATGTCTTAAAAAGGGGGTTCCACTGTACGACGCTCTAAGTTTAGATTATCACAAGTATAGTTTTAAATATTTCAATATACCATAAGTTTAGTTTCAAAAACTTCAACAGTTAAACTTCAACTGGCATAGAATGTGATGTGAAATTAGAAGACATAATCGTTGAAACTGGACACTGATACAGGATGGTACCTGTGATAAAAGGACAACCTTGGGACCAACCAAACGTGTCCCTACATTACAGGTGGCTTGTCTGTGTTCATGCCTGAAACTATCTGTTTGTAACAATGGCAAGACAAAGAAAAGAAATAAAAAAGTGACCATGAATTTCACATTTGAGATGATGATTTTAACTTATTATTAATTAATCCAAAAACTTACTTTGGGCTGGCATTTTCCCATTGGAAAACAACTCCCTAATCTTTTTCTTCATTTCACGGCTGGTCTTCTTGTAAAAATACAGATCTTTTTCCAGCTGTTGAATCCTGAAAGCAAAGTAAAAATGAAACTCCTCAAAACTTCATGCAAAACTTAAAGTTGAAAGCCTTTTCCAAGATGTAATATTGGCTATCAATAATCCTGGTGTGTTATAACTGTTATTCAGATAATGGATAGACCCAAAAGAAAGGGATAGCTAGAGCTGCCAAATTGAGTTCTATGTTTTGAGCACCAGCATTAACTGTTATTTAATCTTCCTGGCACTAATACATATTGTCATCATTTTCACGAGTTTTCATTCACAAGCACCTGGGAAATAAATCTCATGTTCCCCAGGCAATAAATCCCCGGTTACCATAGTTGCAGGAAGCAGGTTATACATGGATAATCAAAAGCAAACCCAATAGAAACGCTCGGGGATTCTTCGGCTCTTTTCATTGGTGTTTCCCCAGACCTAAACAGACGACACGACACTGCTTTGCAAAGTTCCAAAAACGAACTGGCAAACTGGCAAAAGTAAACACAAAACAAAACTACTTCATGAAAGGTCATACATTCATCAAAAACAAATGAAACCTAGCGATATGTTTTGTCTTCTTACAGAGTCATGGAGTGCGTGTATCTGTGTTTCGATACACAGACGTTCGGAGAAACACGAACGTCAAGTTCAAGTAAAACGACCCCTGACACACACATTTTGACCCGTGCACAAGACGTTGTATCGATAAACGAAGCACAAATAAGAAACAATAATAAAAGCAAAGAAAATAGCAACAAGATATGCAAACATCTAACAAAGCCGAGCAAGCAGAATGACAGGTCTAATGAAAAACAAAGAGGTACTGAGTCGGAAACAAGATCGCGATTCTTTCCTTCGCTGCACGACGCAAATCTTCTGTGACCTTTGACCAAACGTAGCTTCCACATTCGATCACTCAGCTTAATATTTACAACAGAAAGCCGAGGGGGTGGAATACCGAGATGAACCTACAGAACTGTGCATCCTCAAACCTGACATATTCATCCCAACATTTAATGAACTCAAAAACACAGAAAGTTGCTTTCACACGCCAGCTTTGATTGCCAGTGGTTATCAAACTGGGACTCGTGTGGTTATCAGCACGGTACCCGTGTTTCAAAGCATGGCTCCCTGGGTTGATTGTGCACTTATTTTCTCACTACCAAAATGATGACAAAAACGATGTTTGGTGGTTTGTTGACAGACCAGCTTTTTTGTCGGTCCTCGGGGGGCATATCAACTTAGGCCTTGGTCAATAAATATGAAACAAAAGACGATATGCTCCCCCTCGGACCGACAAAAAAGCTGGTCTGTCAACAACCCATCAAACATCTTATAATGTTGTGCCATAAAACCTATTTGTCTTACAAATACAGCATTTAATCTTCATACTGACCAGGTTTTATCCTAAGAGTGCCATGTGTTGGCCAAAACATTAAATCGCAATTAAGGTACGCAAGTTTGGCCGGTACATCTCCTTTAAGCCTGTCTTTAACTGTGCGAAGCCGACTACACAAAGTATACTTTGCGAAGCTGGCCGCACGGAACTTTAGCACTGAGTTTTCGGTAAAAAGACTTCGCACGGCTGTTCCTGGTCTGCATTTTAGTGCGAGCTAAAAATAGTCAAGGCAGAGGCTACCAACAGCTCCAGCCAGCACACGGTTAAGCTCGCTTGCTTGTTATACCTAAATGCTTCCGCGCTATACCGGAAGATGGTACTTTATTAGTGAATGACTCTGAGGGAGCCAGCACTACTGTGAAGACTGGTGGTGGAAAGGATGCTAAAAATAGCTCAGACTGCCTGCAGCTAAGGAGGCAGAAATGAAGCGTTGGAAACAGACGTGTTCACGAAGTCGACTTCGGGCTGAATTAAGGACCGACTTTAAACAAACAACAGTGTTTAAAACTAACTTGAGGTGTGTGATGGTGTCTCCATTAGCCATGGAGTTTGGCGTGCCGCCCTCAGCCATCATCAACTGGTGCATCAACAGCTGGATCTTCTTCTCGTACTCCTGCTGCTGCTGGGTCAGACGCCGGTCCAGCTCCAAGCCTGACCGCTGCAACGCGTTCTCCAGCTCACGGACCACACGTTCCATTTCTTCTACCTTCACCTGGGGATAAAGTTGGCCAGAAATGGTAAGCCTCAGTGATGTGTGAAGAACTGGTGATGGTAGCTTGCAGTTGCTATGGCTTGTGTATGTAACAGTGGCATACCTTTTTGTTTGTCTAGGTTATTTTGATTGTTTGATTTTTGTTCGTTAGTTTGTCTGGTTTTTTTCTTTCTTTTTTTTAGAACTGTTTCTTTGTTGTTGTTCTTTTCTTCCTTCCAACATTTCTTCCAGAAATGATAAAAAAGGACCTTCCTTTCTGTCATAAAACTTTACCTTGTTCTACCTACTAAGCATCTATCAACACCCCCCCCCCCCCCCCAACACACACACACACAAACACTTCCCCAACCCCAAGCAAAACGTACCTCCGTCTCACTGTTCTGCAGTTTGAGCTTCCTCTCTCCCTCCCTCAGGCTGATGACCTTCTCAAAGTAGCGCGACAGCATGGAGCGTGTCTCTGAGGGCGTCAGGGAACTAAGTCGGTTCAGCAAGTTGTCTTCACTCTGTAAAGGGCACAGACACAGTCAGCAACACCTGGCCAGAGAGGACAACCCCTGACACAAAACTTTGGGAAACTGTGGAAGACCTGTGCTGAACCTGCGAGTTCATACGGTCAGCAAGGCTAAGATTATAAGGGACACAACTGTCCAACGCTGAAGAAGAAGAAGACAGCAACATACTGATACCGTCACACCTGTCCGAGGGCATCAGGGAACTCAGTCGGTTCAGCAAGTTGTCTTCACTCTGTAAAGAGCAGAGACACAGTCAGCAACATACTGATACAGCCAAATCTGTCCGAGGGCATCAGGGAACTCAGTCGGTTCAGCAAGTTGTGTTCACTCTGTAAAGCGCAGAGACACAGTCAGCAACATACTGATACAGTCACACCTGTCTGAGGGCGTCAGGGAACTCAGTCGGTTCAGCAAGTTGTCTTCACTCTGTAAAGGGCACAGACACAGTCAGCAACACCTGGCCAGAGAGGACAACCCCTGACACAAAACTTTGGGAAACTGTGGAAGACCTGTGCTGAACCTGCGAGTTCATACGGTCAGCAAGGCTAAGATTATAAGGGACACAACTGTCCAACGCTGAAGAAGAAGAAGACAGCAACATACTGATACCGTCACACCTGTCCGAGGGCGTCAGGGAACTCAGTCGGTTCAGCAAGTTGTGTTCCCTCTGCAAAGGGCACAGACACAGTCAGCAACATACTGATAGTCAAATCTGTCCGAGGGCGTCAGGGAACTGAGTCGGTTCAGCAAGTTGTGTTCACTCTGCAAAGGGCACAGACACAGTCAGCAACATACTGATACAGTCACACCTGTCCGAGGGCGTCAGGGAACTCAGTCGGTTCAACAAGTTGTGTTCACTCTGTAAAGAGCAGAGACACAGTCAGCAACATACTGATACAGTCACACCTGTCCGAGGGCATCAGGGAACTCAGTCGGTTCAGCAAGTTGTCTTCACTCTGTAAAGGGCACAGACACAGTCAGCAACACCTGGCCAGAGAGGACAACCCCCGACACAAAACTTTGGGGAACTGTGGAAGACCTGTGCCGAACCTGCGAGTTCATACGATCAGCAGGCCTAAGATTATAAGGGACACAACTGTCCAACGCTGAAGAAGAAGAAGACAGCAACATACTGATACAGTCACACCTGTCCGAGGGCATCAGGGAACTCAGTCGGTTCAGCAAGTTGTCTTCACTCTGTAAAGAGCAGAGACACAGTCAGCAACATACTGATACAGTCACACCTGTCCGAGGGCATCAGGGAACTCAGTCGGTTCAGCAAGTTGTGTTCACTCTGTAAAGCGCAGAGACACAGTCAGCAACATACTGATACAGTCACACCTGTCCGAGGGCATCAGGGAACTCAGTCGGTTCAGCAAGTTGTCTTCACTCTGTAAAGCGCAGAGACACAGTCAGCAACACCTGGCCAGAGAGGACAACCCCTGACACAAAACTTTGGGAAACTGTGGGTTCATACGATCAGCAGGCCTAAGATTATAAGGGACAGAACTGTCGAACGCTGAAGAAGAAGACAGCCAGCAACATACTGATACAGTCAAACCTGTCCGAGGGCGTCAGGGAACTCATATGTAAGTAAGTAAGTGTGGGTGCGGATATGGATATGTGTGGTTAGGGTTATATGTGTATTGATGTGTACATTTTATGTGTTTATATGTTTCGAGAGTGTGATTTTATATGATGTTATTTTGAACACGAGCCAAAAGAAAATATTCTGTTTTGTTACATTCAGATAATAAAGTTGTATTGAATTGAATTAAGAATAAGAATAAGAATACTTTATTATCTCATAGAGAAATTCAGGGGTGGTACATAACAATAATACAAACAAGACATTGATTTTACTTACACATTCACACATGGGCATTCTTATATGCTCCACTCCCACATGGACATTCGACTACGCCCACTTACACGTTCACACATGGACATCTTTAAATTGAATTGAATTGATAGTATTGAACTGAAACTTACCTGAGACAAGATCTGTGACTGCCGCAGTTCCATCTGGCGACTGTTGATGGCATCGTTCTTGTACTGAATGGCTGCGTCAAGAGCGTCCATACCCTCCTCAAGCTCTATCAACCTGAACACAACAAAACCCATCAAATTTCACACCTTTGCTGGAAACTTTTTCTTCTTCAGCGTTCCACAGTTATTTGCTGGAATCATAACCAGGTCAGGCAGAGTGCTACTAATGATCTCAGAAACAACGGGATATGCATAGGCACTTTTAGATATCGACCGCAACAGCAGGTGAGAGTCAAATGGTGGGAGGACTGAAAACGGTTGTACACATAATCATAACATTTGGCTGACAGAGACACCTCTGTACCAGTTAAGCTCAAATACACAACAACATCTCTTTGCATCACCAGACCTTTAAGGCTTGGAAAACAGAAAACATTTTCATTCCAACACCAGACCTTTACGGCTTGGAAAACAGAAAACATTTTCATCCCAACACCAGACCTTTAAGGCTTGGAAAACAGAAAATATTTTCATTCCAACACCAGACCTTTAAGGCTTGGAAAACAGAAAACAATTTCATCCCAACACCAGACCTTTACGGATTGGAAAATAGAAAACATTTTCATACCAATACCAAACCACTTCTATCGCAGCCTTCTTTACCTGCGCTCGTCGGCGGAGGATAGAATCTGGCCTTCGTGCAGCTTGCTGTCGATGGCCTGGCGCTCGTGGTGCAGCTTGTCGCGCTTGTGCCGGAGGTGCTGGATCTCCTCTTTGGCCCCCTGGCGCTGCTCTGCGGGCAGCTGGTTCAACTCCTGGAACCGCTCCTCTAGCTTGTGCTCCACTGAGTCGATCCGCGCCGACACCACCCCTAGCTCCTGTGGAGTGTATTGGTATGTTTGTACAGTGACACCCCCCTTTTAAGCCCACCCCCCCCCCCCCCTCCCCACCCAAATAAGACTCCTCCCTTGTAAGGCCCTGTTTTCTCAGTCTTTCTGTTCTTCTTCTTCTTCTGCGTTCGTGGGCTGAAACTCCCACGTACACTCGTGTTTTTTGCACGAGTGGAATTTTACGTGTATGACCGTTTTTACCCCGCCATTTAGGCAGCCATACGCCGTTTTCGGAGGAAGCATGCTGGGTATTTTCGTGTTTCTATAACCCACCGAACTCTGACATGGATTACAGGATCTTTTTCGTGCGCACTTGGTCTTGTGCTTGCATGTACACACGGGGGTGTTCGGACACCGAGGAGAGTCTGCACACAAAGTTGACTCTGAGAAATAAATCTCTCGCCGAACGTGGGGACGAACTCTCGCTGACAGCGGCCAACTGGATACAAATCCAGCGCGCTACCGACTGAGCTACATCCCCGCCCTAGATATTCTGTTCATAAGCTCTGTAAATTTATTCCCATTTTGCTGTAACAACCTGATTTTCTTAGAATTTTGGAGGTCTTAAAAGAGGGTGTCTACTGTACTTATTTATTTATTTTATTTATTTTGTATTTACGAGGATTTATATCGCGCACGTATTTCACCACACAAGGCTTCTTTCTTTCTTTCTTTATTTGGTGTTTAACGTCGTTTTCAACCGTTCAAGGTTATATCGCGACGGGGAAAGGGGGGGGGGGGGGGGGGGGAATGGGATAGAGCCACTTGTTAATTGTTTCTTGTTCACAAAAGCACTAATCAAAAATTTGCTCCAGGGGCTTGCAACGTAGTACAATATATGACCTTACTGGGAGAATGCAAGTTTCCAGTACAAAGGACTTAACATTTCTTACATACTGCTTGACTAAAATCTTTACAAACATTGACTATATTCTATACAAGAAACACTTAAAAGGAGAAACAGAATCCGTTAGTCGCCTCTTACGACATGCTGGGGAGCATCGGGTAAATTCTTCCCCCTAACCCGCGGGGGGTACCACACAAGGCGACTCAAGGCGCATGTTACCTATTAATGCTGTGTGAGATGGAATTTTTTACATAATATATCACGCATTCACATCGGCCAGTAGATCAACAGCCTATAGGCGCTGCATCCACCTTTCACGGCCTATTATTCCAGGTCACACGGGTATTTTGGTGGACATTTTTATCTACGCCTATACAATTTTGCCAGGAAAGACCCTTTTGTCAATCGTGGGATCTTTAACGTGCATACCCCAATGTAGTGTACTGACCTTGTTGAGCATGGTGCTGGAGCGCATTTTCTTGATCTCAAGTTCGCTCTTCTCCTCCAGCAGGGATTCCTTCTTGGCTAGGATGGCTTCCCGCTTTTGAAGTTCCTGCACACAAGAGCAGTTTGACAATCTAGCTAGAGCGAAGCGTAGAGGAGAGAAGATTGTGGAAAATGTAAAACTGTGAAAGAGCAGTTTGACAATCACGCTAGAGCAAAGCATACAGGAGAGAAGATTGTGGAAAATATAGAGCTGGGAAAAAGAGGGCTGGGGAGGGTGTGGCATTGTGCAGAGATGTGAGAAAGCAAGGGAAGTAAGTTGCTCATCCCTGGCCAGAAAGGTGGTTCGATGATGAAAAGTTCACATCCCTTTAATAGACATCAGTTTTGCAACAACGACTTTAAAGAACAGACTTTGAGAACTTCTTACTCTTTGATGTCTCAACCAAACAAATTCTACCTTGAGAAGAACTGATCATCATCCTTTTACACCCATACTTTTCTTTACACACTGAAACAAAATAGCCATGCATACTTTCCGTCCATCATTTGTCAATATTGTCACTACAACTATACCTCTGCTGATTCTAATCGGTCAAATCAAAAAACAAAGAGACTGCCAACGTTCCAAAATTAAGAATAAAAAAACAAGAAAAGTAGGTTATTGGAACGTTTGTTATTGACATAACAATACGTTACATTCACAAATACAAGTTCTTATTACTCATTGTTTGTCTGCTTGTCTGTTTTAAAGACCGTTGGGACCGGCACGGTTGGCCTAGTGGTAAGGCGTCCGCCCCGTGATCGGGAGGTCGTGGGTTCGAACCCCGGCCGGGTCATACCTAAGACTTTAAAATTGGCAATCTAGTGGCTGCTCCGTCTGGCGTCTGGCATTGTGGGGTTAGTGCTGGGACTGGTTGGTCCGGTGTCAGAATAATGTGACTGGGTGAGACATGAAGCCTGTGCTGCGACTTCTGTCTTGTGTGTGGCGCACGTTATATGTCAAAGCAGCACCGCCCTGATATGGCCCTTCGTGGTCGGCTGGGCGTTAAGCAAACAAACAAAACAAAAAAAAAAAGACCGTTGGGTCGATATATTTGTGAATGTAACGTATTGTTTTGTCAATAACAAATGTTCCAATAACATACCTTTCTTGTTTTTTTTAAATTGATCAGTCAACATAAATCCCTGACAAAATATACCGCCAACCAAAGAACATCCACATTCTTAATGCTATGCACTAATTATTTCTGTTCATCACTAACCCCTTGCAGCTCCATCATCTTCTGTCTCTCCACCAGCACTCTCTCAACCTCTGCATCCAGCTGTCTGCGCTGTTCATCTATTCTGTCGTGCTCCTCCCTGTCATGGCAAAAATCAGACAACCCATCAGTTCAAAGAATCCGTTAGTCGCCTCTTACGACATGCTGGGGAGCATCGGGTAAATTCTTCCCCCTAACCCGCGGGGGGTGTATGTGTCCAAGTTACAGGTGCTCTTATCTCATGTGACAGCTTGGACAGATCTGAGATGGTGAGCATAACTGTCGACATGAGAAGGAACGTATGATTAAACAGTCGCTAATGATCCTGAAACACCTGCCTCACACTCGTAAGGCCTTAATAAAGAGAGTACATTTTCTTCCAGCACACAGCTTTCTGAAATGTTTCTCAAATTGCTGAAATTTCGGTCTCCTGCACAGCCACATGCACCAATGAGTTCTGTTCTGACAAAGGTACCGTTACACAGGCTTAGAAAAGGGAAAAGAGTCATACTGAACTCTGACACACACACATAAATGACTGCGTACGGTACCTTTACAAAAGGGAAATCTCTCATCGTCAATAGACCTTTCCAGAATCTGAGAAAGTCTCGCAAGAGATATCTCTACTGCATGCTCTCTGTTATGCTTTGAGTGTCGCGAGAGCAAAGCAAACCACGTCTTTGCAGTTCTCACGAGAGCCTGTCCTACATGCTTTGCAATGCTTCAAAGGTCGTGAGATATCGAGAGGGTCAACTCACGCACATGCATTGTATACGGTACTTTTACAAAAGGAAAATCCGTCATGATCAATTCACACACACATGATTGTGTTCGGTACTTTTACAAAAAGAAAACCCGTCATGATAAATTCACACACACATGCACATACCCATTGATGGGAGGCAAGGCAGTGCTGTTGCCAGAGGTCGAGGAACCAGACCGCAGACGTCTCTGTACGGCAGCGATCTCCTCCGTCTTGCGTTTCAGCACCTTCTGCTGGTGGTCGCTGCGGATCTCTAGCTCCTTCACTCTCTGCACCTCCTTCTGCATGTCTCGCTGAAACCAAATGTACACATGTTTGTCACTGACACTCTCTGCACCTCCATCTGCATGTCTCGCTGAAACCAAACGTACACATGTTTGTCACTGACACTCTCTGCACCTCCATCTGCATGTCTCGCTGAAACCAAACGTACACATGTTTGTCACTGACACTCTCTGCACCTCCTTCTGCATGTCAGGCTGAAACCAAAAATACACAGGTCTGTCACTCACTCTCTGCACCTCCTTCTGCATGTCACGCTGAAACCAAACATACACAGGTCTGTCACTGACACTCTCTGCACCTCCTTCTGCATGTCACGCTGAAACCAAACATACAAATGTTTGTCACACAAGGCATACTGTGTGGTGATGCACAACTTATAGTGAAATGTGAAGTAAAGCTGTGAGTTGCTCGTTCAAAAGCCATGAAAATCTGACAATTTTATTTTTCAACATTGAAGAGAAACATGTTTAGCACAGACACACATAGACAAACAGACAGAGAAACAGACAGAATGACAGACAGACAGAGAAACAGACAGACAGAAAAACAGACAGAGAAACAGACAGACAGAAAAACAGACAGACCAACAGACGAGAAACAGACAGACAGACAGACAGAGAAACAGACAGACAAACAGAGAAACAGACAGACAGACAGACCAACAGACAGACAAACAGAAAGACAGACAGACCAACAGACAAGAAACAGACAGACAGACCAACAGACAGACAGACAGACAGACAGACCAACAGACAGACCAACAGACAGACAGAAAGACAGACCAACAGATGAGAAACAGACAGACAGACAGACAGACCAACAGACAGAGAAACAGACAGAGAGACAGACAGACAGACAGACAGACAGAGAGACCAACAGACAGACAGACAGACAGACAGGCCAACAGACAGACAGACAGACAGACAGACAGACCAACAGACAGACAGACAGACAGACAGACAGACAGACAGATAGACAGACAGACATACAGACAGACAGACAGATAGACAAGCAGACAGACAGACAGACAGACAGACAGACAGACCAACAGACAGAGAAACAGACAGACAGACAGACAGACAAGGGGGGTCTCAAAGGGAGGTTCCACTGTGTACCTCCAGTTTTGATTTCTGCTCTGCCTCCTCTTTGAGTTTCTTCTGCAGGAGTTCTTGCTGCTGCTTCATGCGATCCACCGCCGACTCCAGGTCGTGGATTCTGTTGGAAATCAAATGACATGTGTAAAGAGGGATGGAAGGGGGGAGGGTTTGGAGTACTGCGATGAAAAGTAGATGACAAGTTAGCTGTTCAAATATAACTGAACCATTGATTTAAAGGAAATGCTGTGCTGATAGAACATTATTCCATGCTCGGAAAAAAGTTTTCTACTGATGTAGTTCCTCTCTCTCTCTCTCTCTCCCTTTCCCCTTTTCTCTCCCTCTCTCCTTCTCTCTCTCTGCTTCCCTCCCTCTCTCATTCTCTCTCCTTCTTACACACACACACACACACACACACACACACACACACACATACACACACACACATACACATACACACACATACACACACACACACACACACACACACATACACACACACACGCGCGCATGCATATACATGTATACATACACACACATACTCACACACACATACCCTGAGTGACACACACACTGGTGGTTAATGCCAATATAAAACTTGGACAGAAACAGTACACAGCAGAAAAGATGTCCAAATGACTCTCTGACCAACACATTTACCAACTTCTTTAATTTTTATACAGAAGAGGTCTAATCCTGCCACTTTGTATCTATGATCTTTATGCAAATGTAACCGAGTGCCGTAACACTACGATCACCTTGGGAGGCGAAGTGCTATCAAACAGGATTGAAAATGTTAGGGCTAATTTCTTAGCCCTATAAAAACTGTTATGCAAACCCGAAGGTTTCCATGAACATACAGACAATCGGAAACCACCAGACCCCATCACAAACAGAATTCCACAATCCACCGGTGTTGACTTAAAGGCCAACAACTCGGGTGCAGAGTCTGCTGTGAAAGGAGCGGTAGCCTCCCCTGTCACACAAAATATACAGAACAAAAGAAAGCATACTTTTTCTCATGCTGATGAGCAAACTGTGCCACTTTCTCTGTCTCTTTCTGTTTGCGTTGTAACTGGGTCACTTTCTGTTTGGCTGCCTCCATCTTCTTTTTGTAGTCGCTGAAATGACAAAGTCAAACAGGTTACACTTTCTTTCTTTATTTGGTGTTTAACGTCATTTTCAACCACGAAGGTTATATCGCGACGAGGGAAAGGGGGGAGATGGGATAGGGGAAAGGGGGGAGATGGGATAGAGCCACTTGTTAAGTGTTTCTTGTTCACAAAAGCACTAATCAAAAAATTTCTCCAGGGGCTTGCAACGTAGTACAATATATGACCTTACTGGGAGAATGCAAGTTTCCAGTACAAAGGACTAAACATTTCTTACATACTGCTTGACTAAAATCTTTACAAACATTGACTATATTCTATACAAGAACCACTTAACAAGGGTAATAAGTGAAGAATTTTATGGGTGAGAAAAGGAAAGTAAAAGGACTTTGGGGAGGCAGAAATAGAGAAGAAACAAGAAAAAGATCCTAATTAGGTTCACGACATCGAGAGTGATGCGACCTTCTCTCAGAAGTTAGTAGAGAAGGCTCCCCCATCCACCACCCGGGGGACGCGCCTCTACGCCAATTAGGGGGCGCGAGGAGGTTACACTTGTAACACAGAAGGCAGAAACATCACAAAAGCTAATAGTACGTGCCAGCAGAAGGCAAGATACACTCTGAACTACAGTGGAAACCCCTATTGAGATCCCTCCAATGTTAGACTTCTCCCTATTTGAGACCTTCATTTTTAAGATGTTTTGTTTATAGCATCTGTAAATTTGCCTCAATTTTAAATGTCCTTGTCTACATTTTTATACCAAAATCGCCATTTGACGATTAAAATGCAGAGTCTATTATCTACAAATATCAACTATACACCCCCTTTCGATCAGGAAAGACGAAGCCAGTGTAGCCGTTTGAAAATTCATTGCAGTATTCCAGCGTAGTACTCATAGTAGGATATCCTTATTTGGAAAATGCCAAGCGCAAAACTCCTCTCAAATCCCGTGCATTTCGTGCGTTTAAAAAAAAGCGTGGACAGCACTCCAGTGTCAAACTGTTGCTGCACTTGTTTGGGCGTGGCTATAAGCACAGTGACATGAATTTGATTGGTCAGTATTTTTAGGCAAAGCACATGTTCTCAGCAAACAGAAAAAAAATATTGGAAGCGTGAGTCACTCACTAGATTGTATCAAAACCTCCACACCAAACACCGGATGTACTGCTGTAGTTTTTGTTTCTCCATAGACAAAACTAGATTGTATCAAACCCTCCACACAAAAAACACCGGACGTACTGCTGTAGTTTTTGTTCCTCCATAGACAAAACTAGATTGTATCAAAACCTCCACACAAAACACACCGGACGTACTGCTGTAGTTTTTGTTTCTCCATAGACAAAACTAGACTGTATCAAAACCTCCACACACAAAACACCGGACGTACTGCTGTAGTTTTTGTTCCTCCATAGACAAAACTAGACTGTATCAAAACCTCCACACAAAAAACACCGGACGTACTGCTGTAGTTTTTGTTTCTCCACGGTCTCCTGGTGCTCCTTGACCTCCAGGTCTTGCAGAGCTGTCTGCATGTCCGTCACCTCCAGTCGCGCCTGCTCCTTTTCCTGCAACAAACACAACATTTTTTAAGTCTTCCTCTTATGGGGGGGTCGGGTAGCACAGTTGGTAGAGCACTGAACTTGTGATCCTAGGATCAAGGGGTTTGATTCTGGGCCGGGCCTGCCGGACACATGGAAACTTTATGTGCAGACTCAGAGACGGTATCCATGTTCCAACCCCGTGTCACCACTGTGGCACGTAAAACCCCTCAGTCATTCTGCCATAAGTGCAGGTGGTTGATTACACCTAAACACGAACACACCTGGGTAGCGCGACTCTGTTGCTGCTAGCTTTCCACTGGGAGGAAGCAACCCAAATTTCCCAGCAATGGGACAATCAAGTTATGAAAATGAAGAAAAAAAAATGAAAAAAATGAACATGCAATAATAGACAATGGTCGGAAATAAGTCTGTCGGGTGTATACGGGTTATGAATGATTGAGTACTCTTGCTTTTATTGAGGCAAACTTTCCTACGTGACATTACAGGCCAGCCACTAGTGAGGGGTGTGTCTCAAACATGTGGACAAGGAGCACGTGCCTAAATCAAGCAAGAGTACAAAAGCAAGAGTATTCACTCTTTCACAACTCACACAAACTCGACAAAGTTATTTCCGGAGTTTGGCTATTAAAAGTTACACTCAAACTAGAGTTGGGTTTGTTTAATTACTCCACTGTGTTGTTTTTGAATACAAAAAAGTGTTTATGGTTACAATTGTGCATGAATGTGATCATTACTTCTGATCATTTGGGCAGATGTCATATTGGTCAAAATTGACTGACAGCACTCACTTTTTCTAAGGATTTGATTTTTTCAGCGTACTGCTTGTTCATCAATTCAGCATCCTTCCCTGATTTCACCAGCTCACAAATCAGTTGCTCTTTCATTCTGAAAAGAAAAACATGTTGCAACAAAATTACAACAGTACTATAATTGCCATCCTGTGCATGTGATCATAACAATTCTGAGACTTTCTCTCTTACTTGAGATTTACAATTCCCAACTGATAGTGTTAACAAGATAGTGTTAACAGCTGTGTGCATGAAAACACACACACACACACACACACACACACACACACACACACACACACACACACACACACACACACACACAGCCAAACACACAGCCAAACACACAGATGTAATGAAGTTAACCTTCTTCTTTAGGAGCTAGAATTTTGATCAGGCTCTCACTGGCTTACCACAATTCTTTCATGGCCAAATACTTGTACAGTGGTACCTGTTTTAAGACCTAAAAAAATCTGCTTTCAGACCATTATAAAAATCTAAAATATCTAGGCCTAAAAACAGAGGTAATATTACTGACACTGTGACAAGAAAGTCTAAGAAAATCAGATCAAAACGTAGAGTAAGACATAAAATAGAGGATCATATATATCAGAGGTTTCACTGAACTCTCTTCTTAAGCACTTTTATCAAACTTGCATCCTTCTGAACTTACCTGATGTTGATGGAGAGGTCCCTGACTTTCTGGTTGGCCTCTAGGATCTTGAGCTGAGCCTTCTTGATCTTCTTGCGCTGAATCTCTGTGCTGGACGTAACGTCCACGTTGATCAGTCGACTGCCCGACTCTGTCTCTTCAACGTCCATCAGGTGAGTGCTGCACCTTAACGCTGTGTGGTAAGGCAGAGGGTGTCAAAGTGTGGATAAAATGTATGCAATTGCACGTCAAAATTAGCAACATGAAAAAGAACAACGGTAAAACGCACACAAATACATGAACAGACAAACACACACACATGCATGCATACATGCATGCATGCACACACACACACACACACACACACACACGCATGCACAAACACACACACACGCATGCACACACACACACAGATATACACATATGCGCACACACACACACACGCACGCATGAACACCCACACACACACACACACACACACACACACACACTTGTGCAGACAAATGCCCCTACATGCTCACATGCTTTTCCTTTCTCAGAGACACACATGTCCCGATCCCCCTTTCCCCCAAGGAAAAAACAACATGCAAAAACACACACCTTCATAACCTTTGTAAATTTACCCACATTTTAAGACTCCCTCCTTTTTAAAACTTGATTTTTTCAGATTTTTGGAGGTCTTAAAAGGGGGGTTTCAAGGTAAAAATAAAAAGTCATCAGTGAGACGATGGAAAAACAATAGACTGAGTGCTTACTGTCTTCACCATTCTCTTCAGGTTTTTCTGACGCTCCCATTTCTTCTCCTTTGTCTTTTCGCTTGTTTTTCTTCACCTTGAACGTTCCTCTGCGTTGCAATCCACTGGAACAGAAATCAATCAGAAGCAAAGATTTACACAAAGTAATCAAAAGAATTACAGGACTTACATAGCATGAGCAAACTGTTGCCAAGACATTCAACTACTGATGTGCAGGTGATGTACCGGCTCAGTTTCACACTTGCAGAATAACAATGACTTATCTATGTCTTTGTGTATTCATGAGGATAGTCCAAACTGATTAAAAAAACAAAACAACAACAAACATTTTTAACGCAGGTTTGTCCAAAAACAGAAACAGAGGGGTACACACACGGACATAAAATACAGACACCTGGACAGATGAATGTGCTTGTTTTTAGGATGAAAGTTTCTTGTTCACCTCAATGCTTGTTAATCTCTCAGGTACCAGGAAAATTGCTTCTGCATAACTCTCTAACTCTTGTTGCACACGACGCCTATATTTATAGTGCTTGCGTCCCTTTGTTTTTTACAACAGACACTTACGGTTCCTCATCACCACTCTCATCAGAGAACGTCTGGTGTAACACCTCATCAGAGTCCTCCAGACGAATGACCAGCAGCTGCGATCGAGCGCGGAAACTCTGCATGACTCGATCTACTGAGAAGATGGCAGGGGTTGTCTTCACCTGGCGCGATGGCGGCCTTAGCCCTCCGTCCTGGAAAAAGTTATACATGCCATTACAGTGGAACCCCCCTAGTAAGACCCCCCAATTTAAGACTCCCTCCATTTTAAGACCCTGTTTTCTCAGACTTTCTGTTCATAGCCTCTGTAAATTTACCCCCATTTTAAGACTCCCTCCTTTTTCAGACCTGATTTTCTTAGATTTTTTTGAGGTCTTAAAAGGGGGGGTTCCACTGTAGACTCTCAGGGATGTGCTTACATCAAAAAAGAAATGTCTTAACTGCGATAATAATTAATATCTTACTACGTAAAAGAGATTTTGATAATGCAGATACAGTTGAACCTGTCCAAAGGGACCAACCAAAAGTGGTTCTTACAGACAGGTGGTCGTTATGGAAAGAAAAAAAATGGTTTGGGATCCTTTGGCTGGTCGTAATGACCAGGTCATTGTTATCGAGAGGTGGTCGCTAGGTAGGTTTTACCATACTTCGAAACATTTCCCTCGTTTCACTACACTAAAGCAAGGCAATCAGTCTAACACAAAAACTCAACAGAGAGGATGATACACTAGACCCACAAAATACAGAACAAGGCAACTTACAGGGTCCGGCGTACTGTGGAGATGTGCGGGCACTGACTTGGGACGCCGTGCGGATGACGGAAGACTGGAGACAATGGTGGTGGATTCTATCACGCTGCTCTCGTTCAGTGTGGTCACCTGTAGTACAGTGAAAACTGTCAAATACGGTCACTGGACTTAGCGGACACTCGCAGAATACGGACAGTCAGTCTCGGCACGGACTGCTTTACACTGTAAAACACCTGTACGTTACACCTGTACGTTACGGACGCGGACACGTATTTTGGGTCCATCATAAGTGTGTGCGGCCAGATCAAAGGCATTGTGATAGCTGGGTGGCCTTGTTAAAAGACACGACCTTCTTCCCAGGGGTCAATGACCCAGTTTTTGCCATGAGAGGTGGTTCCCCTGTCATATCTGAGAGAGGAAAGTACTTCCTGCATCGGGGTCAGTGACCGGTCAGTGACCGAGTTTAACAGAGTGGAAATCTGTGTGTGCGGCCAGATCAAAGGCAGGGCAGTACCTAGTAGCTGAAACATGCATTATCACAAGTTTTACTCAGGCATGGTACTGAAGGAATAGCAGTTTCAGCTGAAATAAAGCCGGGGGTCCAGGGGGCCGCTCAGGCGACTTTTTACTAATTCAAATGTGTTTAGTGCCCTCAGTCTCCTTGAAGCTGAGAGGGATATAAGTGAAAGATAACAAGGCCTGAGAAAGAAAAAATAATAATCTCAAGTCAATCAGCAGATTGTTTTTTGTGTGGTTTTTTTGGATTTTCGTCTTTGGCGGATTTCCGCCGATCGGCGGAAGAGTACCATGCCTGAAACTTGTTTTACAACAGTCAATATTAAATGTTTCTCTATTTAATCTAAACAGCTTCTGTTTTTCTTATAAATGTACATGTACATGTGCAGTACTCTCTCTCTCTCTCTCTCAACTTGACTTTGTCGCGTTTACTTGCACCTGTCTAATAAGGACACCTGCAGAATAAGGACACTTTTGTCTGGTCCCAAGGGTGTCCTTATTTGACAGGTTTTACTGTAAAGCAAAACCAATGTTTAGGAACACAAAAATGTAGCCATATAAATGCCCAAGTGCCACTTTCGGTAAGTTACACCAGGCTCCATCTTTTTATTTGTGCAACTTTGTGTTTGAAGAGACAGTCAGAAATAGCAAAAGTTCCTGGTGAGACATAATTTATGTGAAACAACCTGTTAAAAAATAGATCAGACACACTAGAAAATAAAACATTGAATTCAATATGTTCAATATGTATCTCAGTCAAAGCGTTTGTGACCGACCTTGAGCGCTGCCTCCAGCTCCTGTATCCTGAGTTGTTGCTGCACCAGTTGCTGCTCCTGTTGCTGCACTTTGTGCTGCCAGTCTCCCAGCATCCTGCTACTCTCATCCGCTGCATGCTCCTGTCAGCCACAGACAAACCATCACACTGTATGCTCCTGTCAGCCACAGACAAACCATCACACTGTATGCTCCTGTCAGCCACAGACAAACCATCACACTGTATGCAACTTGACAACACACTGAAAAAATCATACAACATGCTCTTGCTTTCTTGACATTGAGAAGCTCGGGCTTTACTGAGCTAAGTTCTTGTTCTTTTTATTGTCTCATTATAATTTGTATGTCCATCCAATATACAAACCAGTAGGACTATGTACTTGTGAATGTTTCATCTTGTCCAAATTTAAACGTCCCATCGACGTTTTACAAAATCAAAAACTATTTTGACAGAGCACAACTGTTTCTTTTGCTCTCCTCGTTCCAAAATAAAAAGGCTATACTCTGAGGCAACCTTTAAAACCAGCTCTTATCTAACAAAATTGTAAAATCAACAGAAAAAAACTTGTGCATCAAACCAAATGGTAAAACATAAAACAGCTTCAACATACTCACATGCCTCTATTAGGGACATTAACAGGTAAAATGCTTAAAAAAAAGGGGGGGGAAAACCTTTTTTCTACACTGTACAGTGTTACCTGTGATGTGAGGCCCTCTGAGGAGTGGACACCTCCCATGAAAGGACACCTGGAGTCCATTTGTCAATTATCTTGACCAAACTATACCTGTCATGACACTCATCTCATCTCATCTATGCCTTTGACCCCGTCCGGGGCATAGGCCGCCAACACTTTGTTGATGTTTCTGTAACGAGTCCTTTTTTTCCATGGATGAGTTGCTAGCCCTTCGCACAACCCCCAACCTGGAGGGCCAGGGTGTATACTTAGTCTGGCCCCATTCACCTCAGACCTGTCCGGCGTGGTTACACCTGCCAGGAGCACTATGAAGGCTCCGGCCGGCACAGCTCTTTGGATCATCAGGGCACGCAAGCTGCTACGCCACGGCAAGGCATATACACCAGTAGCAGCTGTCATGACACTGCCACCTGCAATGTAGGGGCACTTTTAACTGGTCCTAAGGGCGTCCTTTCATCACCTTTTATTACAGGTACCACTGTGCAATCATTGTGGTAAACATTGTACAAACCATTTCTTCCAGGTGTTCTGTCAGCTGCTTGACCACCTTGGCTTTGTCGGCGAAAATCTCTTCATCACTCTTCAGGTCTGACCGGCACTGTGAAAAAGAATGCAGAGGTTGCTGTTTCATGGTTTCACTTTTCATTTGGCAAAATAATCAACCAATCAGAATGAATATGACATCCACAGACATTTCTTTCTCTTGCTCATACATTTCAGGTACATGGTCAAAAACAACGAAGAATCAATCTACTCCTTTCGTGCATGTTAACACACACACACACACAAACACACAAGCTTATCTGCATGCTCACATGTATGCATCCATGCCTCCACATACACACACAAACACACACACACAGAGGCATATGCACTTGCACACATTCAACACACACACACACAATCAATCAGTCAATCAGTATGAGGCTTATATCGCGCGTATTCCGTGGGTACAGTTCTAAGCGCAGGGATTTCTTAAAAAAAATTTTATGCAATTTATATCGCGCACATATTCAAGGCGCAGGGATTTATTTATGCCGTGTGAGATGGAATTTTTTTTACACAATACATCACGCATTCACATCGGCCAGCAGATCGCAGCCATTTCGGCGCATATCCTACTTTTCACGGCCTATTATTCCAAGTCACACGGGTATTTTGGTGGACATTTTTATCTATGCCAATACAATTTTGCCAGGAAAGACCCCTTTGTCAATCGTGGGATCTTTAACGTGCACACCCCAATGTAGTGTACACGAATGGACCTCGGTTTTTCGTCTCATCCAAAAGACTAGCACTTGAACCCACCACCTAGGTTAGGAAAGGGAGGAGAAAATTGCTAACGCTCTGACCCAGGGTCGAACTCGCAACCTCTCGCTTCCGAGCGCAAGTGCGTTACCACTCGGCCACCCAGTCCACACACACATACACACACCAAACACACAAATCACACACTCACACACACACCAAACACATGCTCACTAATGCACGTTCTCACATACATACACACCCACAAGAGTGCACAAGAATTTAAAAGCTGATTAATCTTTTACTTTATTACTACACTCTAAACAGTACCTTGTGGAGTTGATGCTGTAGGTCTTTGATTGTCTCGTTTTGTAAATCCTCTCTACTCAGAGTGGCAGGAACTTTGTTTTTAATCTGTGAACAAAAATTGTTAAAAGATGTTACACTCAGCATTATCACAGAACAATTGTCTTCTGTTGCATGGGTCTGAAGTCTTATTATAGTTACATTGTTTTATCAAAGCTTCACTTTTCACCATAATGCATTCCCACAGATACAGACTGACAATCTCTCTCTCTCTGTCTGTCTCTCTGTCTCTGTCTCTCTCTCTCTCTCCCCTCCCTCTGCATGTGTCTGAACACACACAAATTCCCATTTCAATGACAGGGGATCCTTCTTTATTTCTCAAAGTCTAGGCAATAAAATATTGTAATATAGCATTGTAGCATTATTGCAATATATCTCCCATCATCCAAAATATCACTAAGCTAAGCACAGGGACACAACTTACTGCAACATACCTCTTCCATCAGTTCTAGCCAATCCCGTAATCGAACGTCGAGGCTTTTTGACAGGATGTCACGACCTTGGATTTCGGTCAGCTGCTTGTAGGCTTCATCGGCAATCATGCGGTAATGCGCACACTCTGTTTCTAACCTGGACACACACGTAACAAAGAACAGCTTGAATCACACTGTGCTTCCATTTTTGCCACATGACTGTGATTTCATTTCTTTACAGGAATTTTATGAGGTCTTGTATTTATCCTGCTGTATGCATAAATGCCTAAAATAATGTTCGAAATAAAAGAAATCTTAAACAAATGAAGCAGAGCATTGCAATGAACAAGCGACTTTCATCCTCTATAATAGGCAAGTGAGGATGAAAGTCGCTTGTTCATTTCAATGCTTGTTATTCTCTCAGGTGCCAGGAGACTGGTTCCGTATAACTCTCGCTTACTCCATTACACATGTCGTATGCATTTAGAGCGCTTACTTCCCTTTGGTTATTTGATCATGTTCGAAATAGCCATGAGAGGACAGGAAAAACCAAGAACCAAACATGTTTGAAACTATTTACATTTAGGTCTACCGCAGTAAACGCGGAACGAAGAAATAACTATGAGGTATCTTCAAAACAGGTCTCACCTGTTAATTTTCTGCTCCAGCTCCTTGATCTGATTAATATTCATGTGCTCAGAGTGGTCGCCAAACGCACTCTGCGAGCCTGTTGCCTGCCTCGCAAGCTCTTCCCGCAATGCCTGTGCATACAAAACCACACCACTAAAGCTTAAGATTTAGACAGCCATACACAAGAACCACACGCTACAGAAACTCATTCATTCCATCTGCAATTCACATCTTCAACTCTCAGGTGGGGCGCTAGGTGCTGGTGCTGTCGCTCTGACAACGGCATAATCTTTACATCCTTTCATCAGTTGTTTTTCTCTGTTGTTAGTTATATTGACTTATAGGATACAAATGTGAGAAGATAATGTGGTTAAAGTGTGATAAGGTGATAATGTGATATAATTTTTAAACAGGCAATGCATTGCTTCTATTTGTAGGCCTATTTTAGTAAGTGTGTGGGTACAATGTTTGCGTGTAACGATATGATGTGAATATGCGATGTGAATGTTACTACATGCATGGTTGATTGATTGATTAATTGATTGATTTTACTGACACACAGTCAAGCTTGTAATTTCTCTTTTAGAGATGAATAAAGATTATTGTAATTGTAATTGTAATTGTAATTGTAACATGCTTACAAAATATGAATAAATCATAATGTATGACATAAACATCAAACACGCTCAGAGAAGTCCTGTTTTATTTTATAAAATAGGCCGAGGTCAATAGGCCAGTGAGAGAAAACATATTGTACCGAGTGGAAATGATATGAGTTATGATACTTCGATGATTAGAGAGTGAGAGAAAACCTGTTTAACTAATTTGACTGTGTGGAAATGATAACAGTTTTGAGACATCGATAAAGGAAAAATGAAAGAAAGCCCGTTTGGTTGTATGGACTGTCCCTCCCCCCTCCTTTAACTTTTTTTTTAATAACATCAAATCTGTCTTTGTTGTACACTTTTAGACGACTATAAATGCTGGTCTCACGTAGCTATAGCTTTTATCTTTCTAGTTATTTATTTTTTACTGAATAACATACCAGAATTTCTGACTGCATTTCCTCAAAACGAATGGACTGTATGTCTCTGTTGATGACTGGCTGGTTCTTGATATTCCTTGCCTGCAGAAGAGAGAAATTACTGCTTAGAAAATACATAATTCATACATGACATGTCACATACATATCGAGTATGATTATAAAGTATAACAACAAATAATAACATATTGTATTTTATCAAACGTTCTATCAATCAACCTTTCTTGGTTTTTGATTCTTGAATTTGGAATGTTAATAGTCTATTTGCTTCAGATTATTTCATCACATTCTGAATCACGCTTTTCATTGTACTTCAAAAAGAAAGACTACCAAGTGCTCAAACCCCAAAAACCAAGAGTAATACCAAGCAAAACAACACTTGGTTCCACCAGTTGTTGTGGCAGTGTGACTGGTTTTTGTGAGAGCAAGGACACTTATCGTTAAGAAATATCAAGTTGGGAAATACTGCAGTTGGCATATTTCAGAGCATTCAGAGTCTCATCAAACACTGCATAAACTGAAAACATCTACAAGGCATTACCCTGTTGGCATATTTCAGAGCATTCAGAGTCTCATCAAAGTTGGACGAAGCAGGGCTGATGCAGCAGATCATCACTGTTTTTGCGTTGCCTCCCAAAGAATCCTGAAAGAAGAAAAGTCTTTGTAAAATACAATATCCTTAGGTTGACTTTATCACTAAACTATCAATACCTTCATCACAAACCATGGTATTCTCCTCGGACAATTCAACTCTTAACAAGCCAGCCTTCGGTCCCACAACATGCATGATTTTGAAACACAAAAGGAAAGTGCTGTAAGTAACAAGGAAGCTAATTGGAATGGTCACATTCATCATATCTTTGCAATCAAAGATGTATTGTGACTACCAAAAATCACATAAACAGTGAAACAGTGTCTGTGTCACGGACACTTTGAAAAGGTCTAAAATTCCATAAAAAAAGTCTAGTTTGAAACCAAAGTAAATAAACAGTCAGCTGCCAAAGTAAAAGGATACCTTCAATATTCTGGTGATATAGGAATTTCTGCAAGGGTTGTTAACCATTTAGAACAAAAATAGTGTTTAACCAAAAGTGAATCAACAGTCGACAGCCAAAGTAAAAGGATACCTTCAATATTCTGGTGATATAGGAGTTTCTGCAAGGGTTGTTAACCATTTAGAAAAAAAATAGTTTTTAACCAAAAGTGAATCAACAGTCGACAGCCAAAGTAAAAGGATACCTTCAATATTCTGGTGATTTTGGAGTCTCTGTAAGGGATGTGGTTGGACTTCTTCTTGGGATCTCCCAGCGAACTGATCACGTTGCCCAGCGACAACAGACCAGAGTTGATGTGGATGGACTCTGGAGACAAAAAGTTATAAACCTGCAATGCCTTGAACTTGAACAGAATCTATAATACAGTGGAACCCCCCTTTTAAGACCCCCAATGTAATACTCCCTCCCCTTTGAGACCTTGCTTTTTCAGTTGTTCTCTTCATAACCTGTGTAAAATTATCCCCATTTTAAGACTCCCTCTCTTTTAAGAACCGGCACGGTTGGCCTAGTGGTAAGGCGTCCGCCCCGTGATCGGGAGGTCGTGGGTTCGAACCCCGGCCGGGTCATACCTAAGACTTTAAAATTGGCAATCTAGTGGCTGCTCCGCCTGGCGTCTGGCATTATGGGGTTAGTGCTAGGACTGGTTGGTCCGGTGTCAGAATAATGTGACTGGGTGAGACATGAAGCCTGTGCTGCGACTTCTGTCTTGTGTGTGGCGCACGTTATATGTCAAAGCAGCACCGCCCTGATATGGCCCTTCGTGGTGGACTGGGCGTTAAGCAAACAAACAAACAAACAAAAAATCCCTTTTAAGACCTGATTTTCTCTGATTTTTGGAGGTCTTAAAAGGGTTTTTTGGTTTGTTTGTTTGCTTAACGCCCAGTCCACCACGAAGGGCCATATCAGGGCGGTGCTGCTTTGACATATAACGTGCGCCACACACAAGACAGAAGTCGCAGCACAGGCTTCATGTCTCACCCAGTCACATTATTCTGACACCGGACCAATCAGTCCTAGCACTAACCCCATAATGCCACCACTAGATTGCCAATTTTAAAGTCTTAGGTATGACCCGGTCGGGGTTCAAACCCACCACCTCCCGATCACGGGGCGGACGCCTTACCACTAGGCCAACCGTGCCGGTCTCTTAAAAGGGGGTTCCACTGTACAGTTGCTTCTCTTTGAAAATACTTTTTGTTCAATCTCCCGTTGCTGAACGCCATTTGTCCCTCTAAGAAGTTGAAAATACTTTTTGTTCAATCTCGCATTGCTTAACGCCATTTGTCCCTCTAAGAAGTTGAAAATACTTTTTGTTCAATCTCCCGTTGCTGAACGCCATTTGTCCCTCTAAGAAGTTGAAAATACTTGTTGAAACAAACCAAAACCATTCAATAAAAGTGACAACAACAAAAATGAACACTGAATACTCTTTAGCTCTTATGTCTGGTAAGCTTTTTCTTACATCCAGCTAAACAGAAGTCACACAAAAAGTTTCACAAAGGTAAATCCTTCTTTGCTACTGAATGCTTGACAGAAACATCTTTTAGTAATAGTTGTACATCTTACTTGAATAGGAAATGGAGGTTGTTAAAGAAATTGTTTTTAACATGACTATAACCTGCTGATACAAAGAAGACCTCCGGTACTCAGGTTTTTTTTTTCTAAGTCTATTGTTGTACTGATACAAAGGAACTCACAAAATATGAGACAATTAGGTCTTCAATAAAGGGGTAGACGTAAAATGAAAGTAAATTTACTGAGGCTATGGGATGTCTGAGGAGAGGTAGCACCTTTGTAAACCTGGCAGCAGCTCCCCCTTTGGGGATGGACGGGAACACTGGTCCTCACTCAACACTCAACTCTCACTTCAGGCTCCAAGAAAGCTGTTAAGGAAAACAGTGGCCACACCCCGGTATACCACTTCTGCTGGCGAGCTAAACGAAGTTAGGGGCCGATGTGTTCTACTCATCGGTTGGCAGACCGAGCTCAACAGCCCTGGCAGGTAGTTGATCTAGGAGAGGGACCCCCCCCCCCCCCCCCCCCCATAAACGTCCATGGCCGAAAGCGGAGGGGCAGGACTCATGCCATGCCTAACTGCTGCACCATCAATCAATCAATATGAGGCTTATATCGCGCGTATTCCGTGGGTACAGTTCTAAGCGCAGGGATTTATTTTTTATTTTTATTTTTATGCAATTTATATCGCGCACATATTCAAGGCGCAGGGATTTATTTATGCCGTGTGAGATGAAATTGTTTTACACAATACATCACGCATTCACATCGGCCAGCAGATCGCAGCCATTTCGGCGCATATCCTACTTTTCACGGCCTATTATTCCAAGTCACACGGGTATTTTGGTGGACATTTTTATCTATGCCTATACAATTTTGCCAGGAAAGACCCTTTTGTCAATCGTGGGATCTTTAACGTGCACACCCCAATGTAGTGTACACGAAGGGACCTCGGTTTTTCGTCTCATCTGAAAGACTAGCACTTGAACCCACCACCAAGGTTAGGAAAGGGGGGAGAAAATTGCTAACGCCCTGACCCAGGGTCGAACTCGCAACCTCTCGCTTCCGAGCGCAAGTGTGTTACCACTCGGCCACCCAGTCCCGTGTATCAAACGCTACATGACAGACACAACCATGGAGTGAACGAGAAGAAGAAGAAGAAGACTGAGGCTATGAACAAAACATCTGAAAAATCGAAGGAGTCTGAAATTTGGTGGTCTTAAAAGGGGGGGTTTCACTGTACTCGGTTTTTATTCCGTTTACTTCTCTTGCTGTAACTGTACCTTTGAAGCGGTCGCCAACATTTCCGGTACGATGCGCTCTCTCAGAGCCAGCCAGATCAACAAAATGAAACTTTCCAAACATGTAGTGTGGAATATCTGAAACAACATGAAAAAACCCATCAGATAATGAGGACAACAAATTATCGCAAAATATGAGCTTGGTTGAAAACCATTTCGAGGTTTGTAATCTTTCTCTTTCTCAAAACATGTCTTTTTGTACATGACCAATGACTGCTGGGACCTGAGTGGCATAGTGGTTAGAGAGTTTGCCTCATAAAGCAGTGAGGGAGAGGACATGAGCACTGCACTCATAAAGCTGGCCCTAAAAAGTTGAGATCTCTAACATCTCGCTCCCCGACGATCAAATATGATTATGGGAATACCTTTACCTATGACTGGTGTGTGTGTGTGAGAGAGAGAGAGAGAGAGAGAGAGAGAGAGAGAGAGAGAGAGAGAGAGAGAGAGAGAGAGAGAGAGACAGAGAGAGAGAGAGAGACAGAGAGAGAGAGAGAGTGTGTGTGTGTGTGTGTGTGTGTGTGTGTGTGTGTGTGTGTGTGTGTGTGTGTGTGTGTGTGTGTGTGTGTGTGTGTAAAATGGGGAGGGAGAGAGAGTAATCATTAAAACATATTTTAAAGAAGACTGTCAACCAACACAAAATTCAAAACACTTACTTTCTTCAGCACCATCTGAACTGTCACGCACTCTCTTCTCAGCCATGGTATCAGGGTCTGCCCACTGCTGGCCTGAAAACAACACGACAGGTTCTCCTCCTTATATCTCAGCCAGCAATATTTAGTGCATTAAAGTCCCACGACCTCCTAATAAAAATGTAGCAACAAGATTATACAGTGGTACTTGCGATGTGTGGCCCGTCCTATAGACTGAGAGGACACCTCTCTTAAAAGGACACATTCTGAGTCCCTTCGTCTATTATCTCTACCAAAATATACCTGTCATGACAGGCCACCTGCAATGTAGGGACACTTTTAGCTGGTTCCAAGGGTGTCCTTTCATGACAGGTACGACTGTAGTGCAAGACTGGCTGATTATTGCAACAAAAATTAATAGCACTGATGCATGACTTTTTTTCAATTTAATTAAGAAAGGAGTTTCCTGCTCCTGCAAAAAAAGCTGTCCTTACAGCATATGCTTCTCCATAACCGTTGTTAGCAGTGGAATTTAGTTTACAAATCCCATCCAGGTCTGTTATTATGTGTGAAAGTAGCACAATGCCACAGAGATCAGAGCTGAGGTGCACAACAAAGTTGCCACCCAAACGGGAGCCACCCGCAGTGTTGGATGGGTTGAAACTGAGATGTGTTGTGATTTCAACCAATCAGAACCCACGGTTTGTTCTCTCCCGTTTGGGTGGCAACAATTTTCGGTCCGTGCATCTCGGCCTAGGTCCTCTTCTTCTTTTTCCACATTCATTGGCTGCAAGTGCAACTCCAACTGCCACAACCGTTGGTACAAGTGGGCTTTTACATATATGGCCTTTTTTCCACCCGCAACTCAGGCAGTTATGCTCCGTTTTCGGATGATGTACACTGGGTATTTTCATGTTTCTGTAACCCATGAAAAAATCTCCACACTTAAGCCACCAGATGGAAAAAAACCAAAAATCTTCAAGCTGAAAAGCTAAACCTTCAAACTGAAAAGCCGACATCTTTACTGCTAGGCTATTGAGCCCATCACTTTAAGTGTTTTCTCATAAATACGTTCCAAGATAAACTCACCAATCAACATAGTGAAGACAGAGTGTGAGCGACTGGAGTGTTCGTTCATCTGTGTCGACCCTGTGTGACGAGCGGCAGAACCGGTTTCCAGAAGGGACATCACCTCGTCAAGGCATTCAACCCTCTCCTCTCGAGCACCAACAATAACTGAAAGGGAACCATATTTTCTGCTTTAGGATTGCTGCATTGCCTAATGTCTTTAATAGCTACACACTGGAATGAGTTCTTAGCGTACATGTAGATTAAAGAAAATCCTCTGAAGAAATATATACACTGATAACAGAGCAGGACATCAGGGTTTAGAAAGGTATGATGAGATACAAAGGTTAATTGCTTGAGGGACTGTGGAAAAAGTGAAATTCCAGTGTGGAAAAACTGGAAATCCAGTGATAGCCTTCTTGTCTGTGTCACTGTGTTTCCATGCCCCCCCCCCCCCCCCCCACACATACTTCAATGCATTCATCATTAAAAAGTTAGTTCTCTGCTTTCCTGTCTTCCTCTTTTTACAGTGGAACCCCCCTTTTAAGACCCGCCAACTTAAGACTCCCTCCCTTTTAAGACTCTGCTTTCTCAGATTTTTTGTAAATAACCTCTGTAAATTTACCCCCATTCTAAAACTCCCTCCTTTTTAAGACCTGATTTTCTCACATTTTGGAGGTCTTAAAAGGGGGGTTCCACTGTACCTGTTTCCTTGCCTGCCATCAACAAAATAATGTCTCACCTGTGTTGCCCTTGTCATCTTCACGGACGTGAAGATCCTTGGTTTGTGTGTCCAGGTCAAGCAGGTCCCGCAACTCTTCCTTGTAGATTTCAATGTACGAGACTCTCACATCGTATGTCACATGTGGATTGGCCTGTACACCAAAATATCACGAGACTTAGACCCTCCAAGATGGTGTCATGCTGGCAACAAGGCGGCGTGAAATAAATGATAAAAATAAAAGGGTGTGACACACAAAACTCTTATCGGAAGGTGACCCTGAGGGTTAAAAGCTCACAAACACTTCAAACATAGAAGAAGAAATACCACTGAATAAATCCTAAATGGGTTGTTTTGAAAGAATCAGTTACAATTAGCTCCTGATCATGAAATGCTAAAACAAATATACTAGTCATTAGGCTGAACAGCGCTAACTGACAAGGACATGAGTTTGATCAAAGTAAAATGCACCACTGTTAGCAAACTCTTACACTACAAAACAGCTGGACATTTTTCCCCTCGTTTTCTATTTTCTTTCACTCTCTCTTCTTCACTTTTTTTTTCTTCATATAATAACCAAAGTCTCTCCACAAGAAATGCACACACAAAAATGGATAGTGTCATAACTTCATGACATGCGTCATCTTCTGTCAATGTTATACATGTTGCTCATAACAGCGAGTTCCATGACAAAACTTCCAATTAAATTGCTTGCACTAAACAATCTGTCTCTATTCATAACTCTTCAAAATATATATTCTCTTGACAAAGACGACACACATATCTCAACTGTTACTTAAAAGATGGTGTTAGATGCTCTTTTCTTTATTATAACCTAATATTCTCATCTTCTTACAGGAGACAAATTTACTGAAAACTGTCCACTACAACAAAAAGAATACCATACCTTCATGATGTCAAAAATTTGGTGTAGGGCTCTTGGAATGATGCCATATTCATCTTCTGTTAAAGATGAGATGTCTCCGCCACCGATGGTGTACGTTTTGCCCGATCCCTGTGAAAACAGCATATACTTTAGCTCCCTGTTTTCGTTTGCTTGTGAACAATCTACCTTCCTTTTTGGAAACAAGCGATCATCTACAACATCTTACTTCACACATTTGAATAAATACACACACACACAATGTACAAGAAAGCAATCACACACCCCCAACACACACACACACATGTATGCAAGCATACACACAGAAGCACTCACAGTCAAACACACAAATTCACCGCCCAAACAAAACAAATCTTCAGAAATAACATAATCTTACTTACAGTTTGGCCATAAGCAAAGACAGTGGAATTGTATCCTTCGAAGATGCTCTTGACAAGCGGCTCAACACATTGTACATACGCGTCATCCTGAAAATCAGCCATCAAGCTTATCAATATCAGATTGCCAAAAAATTTAGGACTCACAAGTTGCCATGTTAATTGTTACCCTGTACTTTAAACCTTGAAAAATCTTTAAAAAACAGGTTTAAAAAGAAGGTAAACTGGAAATTGAGGTAAATTTACAAAGTTATAAAAAAAAACTTGTGCTTTACTTACTCAAAACCTGACAATGACAACCAAAAGAAACCAATTAAAAAAAAACATAACTTCAGATTTTGGTTACAACACTACAGAAATGACCCTACAGTGCTTCAGCCTTTACATGAAGTTTACTGACCTGCGACGACTTTGCGCTGAGGGCAAAGTCAAAGGTGAAGGCCCTGTCCTTGCCCACCACCACCTGAGTGGAGTTCGGCACAAGGCGCACGCATGACTGCTCTCCGCCCAGCTTCTCCTTTTGGAGCAGGGGTCGAATCTGAAGAGGAGATGAATTTGATTGGTATTATAGTATACATGAAAAAACTTATAAAAATGCTAACAATGTGAGACAAAACATTACTACCTGCAACTTCTTCACCCAGCTTCTTCTTTTGGAGTAGGGATTAAAAATGGTGAGGATCGAGTAAATCTCACCATTAATCTACGAGATATAAAACTCATTTTAAAAAAATAACAGTTTGAGACAAATGTCATTGCTTTCAACTAAAGCAAGCTTTCTTTGAAATAAAAACAACAAAATCATTTTGATTAAATTTGAGTCAATGAGTGAGATATATATTTTTTTTAAAGGCTGAATATATATTATTATATAGTTGACAACACAAGCAAAGAATAAAACGTCTTACCCTAACTGCAACTTTTACGTTGTCTTCCTGCATTGTAGTCATTTCCGTAATGTTTCAATCATGTTGCAACAGTGTCCATGCTCAGTAAAATCTTGCAAAGCCAAACTGCAAACATTCACAGGCATAGTAATAAAACACACACAAGAAACAAAAAGGTTAGTTTCTGAAACATTTAATCACAGACAAAACAAAACCATCAGAAAATATACATTAACTTAGAGGTCTTTGTAGTGGATGGACATACAAATAAATATGATTATGAAGCAATGAAATTGAAAAGCTTTTTTTTTTAATTCTTGATTGTGGAATGCTAGTAGCAGCCTATCTTAACCCCTTGACTGCCTTAGGACGGGTATACTCGTCCTGCACTTGTGCATTATTTCCATGATTAGATACTAAAAACAGATTCTTGGTTGAATTTCTTTTAAAAATAACATAGGTTTTACTTTTCTACCTACTGCCAGTTTGGAGCTAGAATTTTTTGTGAATTATTACACCCCGAACTCCAATATTCCCTGGCAGTCAGGAAGTTTTGATTGGCAGCGAAAGGGTTAATTCTTATTCTTACTATTTGTTTCCAAATTGTTTCACCTTCACACACAAGAAATATCTCATTCACCCCCTCCCGTTCTTAAATACAATGTAGCTACCAAACTTGTGACCATTCTCCCTGACCAGTTCAATACGACCTGTTAAGGTTGGATCTTTGCTCAACAATGTTCATCCCATCTTCATGACCTTGTCTCTAATTCCTAATCCTATGTAATTTCTCTGATTTGAGATAATCAAAGTTTATTTGATTTAATTTATGTAACTTTGTAGGACACATTTTCAGGATTAGCACACATGCACACACACACCAACACGTTTTTTTTACATGGATCACATTCACAAAAATATGTAAGTGTAAGGTTAGCTATTTGGAAGAAAATTCTTTTTAAAGATGTTGTTCTTTATGCTGACCTCCCATCCCACCCCCACTATATTATGATATGATATGATATGATATGATATGTTGACAGACTGGTACTTAGGCTGTTGAGCCTTTGTCTGATCTTTTGATCAGTTGCTATCCTAGTTGCTATCATAGCCTAACTTTAAGCTAGGTAACCTACACGATCTTTTAACCGTATACATGGTACATCTGAAAATAACAGAAATAAATCAGAAATCTCGCATATCAGTCTTTGCAAAAAGATTATTTACACTCACTTTTGAGATCCTGCTAAGAGTAAGACAATCTAAAACTAAAACTAAAAGACCACCATTTTCATTTCAATAGTCTGTGGGTATGATGACACATCTGCAGGCCATTTCTAAAGATTGCTGACAATATACCAAATGACAGTGATCGGTCGTTTGACTTACATGTGTATGTTGGTGATTTCAACGAAAAGTGAAAGTGAACTATTTGATTTTGAATGACTGAAGGGCAAACTTCAAAGAAATGTACTGTGCCACTAACTCCATCAGTCCATAGTAACTGCCAAGAAAGACAGGATTAAAAACTCTATATGTCCTTTCTCAGTTGCCTAGAGAGGAGAAGCAAAATCAAACCGAAAGGTGAGTCACACGACAGATCTATTGACGTGCTGAAAGTAAGACTAACTATACTACTTGTCTACATTTGACTTACTTCAGACAACGCATGAATTGAAACAGACAAAAGTCAAGTTGTTAGGCCAGAACAGCCTTAAAAGGTAACAACGTCAACTATTCAATATCCCCACATACAAAAATTAAAAACAATGCTTTGAAAGTACCAGAAAATGCACCAACTTAGCGTAAAACAGGCGGTTTTACCTTCACAGCAACACAGTAAACAATCTCGGCTAAAAATGTGCCGCCATATGTAATCCGAAACTAATGTTAAATATTGACATAATTTCTTCGGTTACATTAAAACCATTCATATTAGATTTTATAGAACAGAACTATTTGTCGAATATTTCTCGATGACAATATCCAACATATCTGACTTTCAGAATTCTTGGGACAATATGCGTCGTGATAATGTCTTGTGGCTCTATCTTTAACAGTGTCATCCGGTTACCATTTCCGGCTGCGGATTTATTTGATTTTGCAGTGCTTGAAGGTATGAAGACGTTTTTGCTACGTTTCACTTTGATCTCAATAATATTTGTCTGATTAACACAAGTGATGTGTTTGAGTGTTTGCCTACAAAATTGCAGATGTTCTTGGAGCTGATTCATTTAAGTTGTCCATGTACTCTCTCTCTCTCTCTCTCTCTCTCTCTCTCTCTCTCTCTCTCTCTCTCTCTCTCTCTCTCTCTCTCTCTCTCTCTCTCTCTCTCTCTCTCTCTCTCTCTCTCATGCCGATCGATTGAGCTTGTGTTCAGGAATGAGGATTGTATTACATAAAAATCGGTGACAAATAAAGTCTCGTAAACAGGAACAGTCAACTTACACTGTATCCAGGGTTTCATTTAGTAGTGCGCCCTGCGACAATGGCGCATTAGTTCTGAAAATGTCCCATCACAATTCCCTTTAGTGCGTCAAAGGGCGCATTGAGATTACATACCACTGCGCCACCAAATGTACACTTTACATCGGATTACACACACACACACACACACACACACACACACACACACACACACACACACACACACACACACACACACACAGATAACACGATATAGCGGTTAATTCTCAGATGGCACCATATTGCACCATTTTGCATCTTTGGACAAAACGCGTACAGGCCTCTTAGGCGCTTCTTGCCTTCGACTATGTCCCATCGGAATTTGGTTGAGGGGGACAAATGTCCCATTGCCCTTTTCTCCCAGGCTAAACCCTGCGGCCTGTGTATCAATTTTCTATCAATATCAAAACATTATCATGTCTTTCTGTTTCAGTTTCAAACCTTTAAACTGTAAGGATGATGGAACAGACAGACAGCTCTTCAGCACTGATGCTGTTACAGTATGGTGAAGACTCAGATGAGGAATCATCTTTCAATGAGCAAGATGGTAGTGGTACCACAGCACCAGACAGCAAATCTCCACGAGAGAAGAAGCGTCAAAACAGCACCAGACAGAGCCAATCCTTGAGCCCTAGTCGACGAATCTCAGAGGACAGTGTGGGGAAGCAGGTTGGGGCGCTGATATCTGATGATGAAGGAGACCACCATTTTCCTGAAAGGTCTAGACTTGGCAATAACCTGAGTTAGCCCCGTTTGAGTTTCACAGGCCCACTGAGTAAATCTCAAAATCAAATGCTCTAAATCTAATTCTTTCAGTATTTGATGTCACTTCCACAGGGTTAATTCGGGAGTATGCCCTATACTTTTATTTTGCTCCCTCTCAAGTGATTCTGAGTCTTGCTCGGAAAATGCCATGTAAATTTATGTCATGCTGTAACTTGAGCCACACAAAAAATCACCTTCTGTAAAATCTGTTTTTACTAACAACAAATTCTCACCGCTTATATAAATTTCTATGAGTCAGGGCAAACCCCTCTTTTAAAACAATAAAAGCAAATGAAATGTGCGTCTGACTGACTGAATCTCTGAGTCTTATTACTATTAAGTATTAGTGCGATTTACAAACAGTGACTAGATTTGGAGTTGTACCACTACATGTACCACTTTTGTTTAGTTGCAAACATACGCAGGTGTTGATGCTGTTAAATTGATTGATTTTCTCAGCTGTGTATGTTATACTTTATAGATAATAGCATTGCAAAGAAGTAATAATCTTCTTCTTTTTTATATTTAATCAAGTTTTGACTAAATGTTTTAACATAGAGGGGGAATCGAGACGAGGGTCGTGGTGTGTGTGTGTGTCTGTCTGTGCGTGTGTGTGTGTAGAGCGATTCAGACCAAACTACTGGACCGATCTTTGTGAAATTTTACATGAGAGTTCCTGGGAATGATATCCCCGGACGTTTTTTTCTTTTTTTCGATAAATACCTTTGATGACGTTATATCCGGCTTTTTGTAAAAGTTGAGGCGGCACTGTCACACCCTCATTTTTCAATCAAATTGATTGAAATTTTGGCCAAGCAATCTTCGACGAAGGCCGGACTTCGGTAATGCATTTCAGCTTGGTGGCTTAAAAATTAATGAATGACTTTTTCACGAGTGGGTTTATACATGTATGACCGTTTGTACCCTGCCATTCAGGCAGCCATACGCCGCTTTAGGGGGAAGCATGCCGGGTATGTTCGTGTTTCTTTAACCCACCGAACTCTGACATGGATTGCAGGATCTTTTCCGTGCGCACTTGGTCTTGTGCTTTCGTGTACACATGAAGGGGAATAAGGCACTGGCAGGTCTGCATACAAGTTGACCTGGGAGATCGGAAAAACCCTCCAGGTGGCCGCGGCCAGGATTTGAACTCACGACCTTCCAATTAGGAGGCCGATGTCTTATCCACTAGGCCACTGCGCCTGTCGAAATAGTAATAGAAGCAGCAATGTTCCCAGACTCAGAGGACAATAGGTCAGTTGGACCTGGATCAAAAATATGTATTGGTCCAACTCCAAGTTCCTGGCTGCAAAAACATTGTCTTGTCCGAATAACTCCTCTGTGTCATTGTCAAACTATCAGACAGACAACCGGGTGAGACCAATGCATCATCTCAAACAAACATACATCAGTGAACGAGGAATGCCTGAAAACAACACTGTAGTAGTACTGAAAAAATAAAAGTGAATATTTTGTAGTTTTATTCAATATTGTGTATTTTCTTATGTACAGAAAACGTCCGCATGGAGCCGACAGCTTACGAGAGGAAGTTGTACCTCCAAAGATGACAATGATTGACGTCAGCAAGAAAATTGCTCCTGCCGTCTCACCCATGAGCAATGACTCCAGATCAAGCTTTGCTGACAGTGTTTCTTCTAAAGGCCCAAATCATAAGAAAGCGTCCAGGTGTAAGTCTTGTTTTAACTTAACGTAGTTGTAGTTTGCGTACTTACTTCTTGAGTTTAACGTCCTCTTGGCCTATTTATTAGGACAGGTAATACGGTGAGGATATGGTTTGATCTTTTTAACTCTAACAAGCCCACTACAGCTTTCTTCTTTGACATGGCAGCATTAGGCTTGTCTTGTCACAGTATCGAGGTATGATAATGAGAGTCAAGACATAATGCATGAGTGTTTTCATGTTTATCAAACTCTGAGACCTTCGCTGTGAGCTTGGGATCTTTTCTGTGCTCACGGCGGTGTCCGGACAACAAAGTTTACTCAAGAGTCAGAGAAATAAATCTCTCACCGAATCTGGAATTTGAACCCACGCTGATAACAACAAACTGGTTATAAAGTCAGCGCAATTCAGACTGAGCTACGTCCCCACCCTTTTTACATGTACAAGAGTGTCACAGTTTATTTCTGTTATACAGTGGAGCCTCTGTTTCAAGACCTTCAAAACATGTGTAAATATAAGGTCTGAAGAAGAAGGGACTCACTTGTGGCAGTTATTGCTGTTTAAATCATCATTGATTTCTGTAGATGGTGGAGAGAGAGGGAATGGCATTTCTTCCTGGAGTAGTTAACATGTATCAAAAACATACATATAATCCTTCTAAAAAAATCAGGGCCACTGAGCCTTTATCATTCTAATGTCCATACAGGTTTTCATAGGAATGAATCAAAGAAAAACAACACTCAAGTGCTTTTAAGTCTTTCATGCAGGTTTTCCTGATCTTGAACATGTTCAGCTTTCATCCCCGATATATATATATCCCTGAACCCCCCTTTTAAGACCTCCAAAAATCAGAGAAAATCCGGTCTTAAAAAGGAGGGAGTCTTAAAACGGAGGTCAAATTACAGAGGTTATGAACAGAACGTCTGAAAAAGGTAAGGTCTTGAAAGAGAGGAAGTCTTGAAATGGGGGGTTTACCCCCCGCGGGTTAGGGGGAAGAATTTACCCGATGCTCCCCAGCATGTCGTAAGAGGCGACTAACGGATTCTGTTTCTCCTTTTACCCTTGTTAAGCGTTTCTTGTATAGAATATAGTCAATGTTTGTAAAGATTTTAGTCAAGCAGTATGTAAGAAATGTTAAGTCCTTTGTACTGGAAGCTTGCATTCTCCCAGTAAGGTCATATATTGTACTATGTTGCAAGCCCCTGGAGCAATTTTTTGATTAGTGCTTTTGTGAACAAAAAACAATTAACAAGTGGCTCTATCCCATCTCCCCCCCCTTTCCCCGTCGCGATATAACCTTCGTGGTTGAAAACGACGTTAAACACCAAATAAAGAAAGAAAGAAATGGGGGGTTCCACTGAAAAGGTGTTCATGACTTTAACAAAAATCATACCATATAATGATTATCATTTATTGGTTATTGTGGCAGTGACCATGCGATTGGTGTCGTACCTGGGTGATGACCAGGAGGAGGAGAGTGACAGTGAGAGCAGTGGCAGTGAGGAGGGCAACACAGAAGATCAGAATTATCCAGGCAGTGTGGTAAGCATCATTCTTTTTACAACTCTGCAGTGTTGGTCTCAGGCTCAGAGAACAATAGCTCAGTTTGACCTGGATTGGCGTGGTAAAAACGGTCATACATGTAAAATCTCACTCGTGCAAAAAACAAGAGTTAACATGGGAGTTTCAGCCCAAAAACGAAGAAGAAGAAGACCTGGATTGACACAAATGTATATGTCTGAATGTCCTGGCTAAGACTACCTGCCTGTCAAAACTATGAGAAGGTCGACTAACAGGAGATCAGAACATTTGGCGAGCTAAAAAGAAGAAGAAAAAAAGCTTGTATCAGTGACAGTAAACAGAGGCCTGGGAACAACACTGACTCTGTAACAAAAGGTCTCAAAAGGTTTTAATTCATCTTTATGTCCATTAGTAACAGTAACTAAAGAAAACAAAGGAATATCATTGAAGTCAATAAAATCAACTTCTTCTTCTTCTGCGTTCATGGGCTGAAACTCCCACGTACACTCGTGTTTTTTTGCACGAGTGGAATTTTACGTGCATGACCGTTTTTTACCCCGCCATTTAGGCAGCCATACGCCGTTTTTGGAGGAAGCATGCTGGGTATTTTCGTGTTTCTATAACCCACCGAACTCTGACATGGATTACAGGATCTTTTTCTTGTGCTTGCGTGTACACACGGGGGTGTTCGGACACCGAGGAGAGTCTGCACACAAAGTTGACTCTGAGAAATAAATCTCTCGCCGAACGTGGGGACGAACTCACGCTGACAGCGGCCAACTGGATACAAATCCAGCGCGCTACCGACTGAGCTACATCCCTGCCCTTTAAAATCAACTAAAATTGACATTGTGACAAGCAACAGAGTACTGAAAATAAGTATAGAAAACAAAACACAAGTGCAGTTTGTACACAGTGTTGTCCCAGATGGAATACATGTGTCATGTATAAAGAAACAAAGACATTGGAAGGATCGCCAGTGTAATCTGCTTCACTCTTTGTAGCTACATGTATTCCTTAAATTTTCGATGTTACCCCATGGTTTCATCATAATTCATATTGCTTTGTGCGCTTATTTTAATGCAGTAAGTCCAAGAGTACTGCAAATGCTTTAAGTTGAACCTTTAGGTGTAAACTTTTAATGAAAAACAAGTATGTATAATACCTGGAATTACGATACATGTACTGATGTAGATACTTGTCTTATTTTGTTGTTTATCTTTTTCAGTTGAATAAAGGAGCTTGTAAGTATAACATTTTCTTTCCTGCTGTCTAGCTATGTTGTTGTTTCTCCATCACACACCCTGAACTGTTTGCCAAATAATTATGCATGTAGATTGTGTTTTGTGTAGACTCGATCCCATCTTTCTGTGACATGTTAAATAGTACAGTTGTTAAGATGCGGACTCTCCCTCCTAACATTTTGATTACCATTTTCTGTTTCTCTCTCTCTAGTCTGTTTCTCTCTCTCTCTCTCTCTCTCTCTCTCTCTCTCTCTCTCTCTCTCTCTCTCTCTCTCCCTCCCTCCCTCCCTCCCCCTCCCTCTCCCCCTCTCCCTCCCTCCCTCCCTCTCCCCCTCTCCCTCCCTCCCTCCCTCTCTCTCTCTCTCTCTCTCTCTCTCTCTCTCTCTCTCTCTCTCTCTCTCTCTCTCTCTCTCTCTCTTTCTCTCTCTTTATTTTTCTTTCTCTATGCCCCCTTTTCTGTTTTTGTTTTTTAACCCATTATGCATAGTTTTCATGTTAGTGAAAAAATCTGTGTATATATGTAGAATTGTTGATGTGAAGTGTTCTGTGTTGATCAGCACCAGGAACCAGAGGGCTGATAGGGATGGACGGGGGTGATATTCAGCTTCCCCCAGAACCAACTGGAAAATGCACCAAGGATGTACAGGTAAGGGGAATCAGACCTGGCAACCCATACATTGTTGCCGTATTTTGTACGCATTATGTTCAGTGAACAAATATACGACGAGAAAAATTCCTGGACTTCTTGTCTTTACAAACGCATCCCGAAGCTGATCCGATATTTTGACAAATGATTACAGCTTTTGTCAATAAATATTGAAAGAAGCATTTGTTTTAAATGTAGGGGTGAACTTAATTAACGATGTGACAGACATGTGTGAAACATGTTTGAATCATGGATGTTCAAATGCTGTGTGGAGTACACTCATTTTTGTGAAAATACACCAAGTTTGTTTGAGAATACTCCAAGTGCAAAACAGGGGTTCCCAGGTCTGGGGAATACGTATAATGGTTCCTGTAATGGCAGGGCAAGCCCCTCCGATGAGAGAACACTTCCCAATAAAGAGCACCTTACATTTTCCCTTAGTTAATTACCTTGAACAAATACGCCTGTCCGTGCCATGCAAGGTCACCTGCAATGAAGGGACACTTGTTACTAGTGCCAAGGGTGTCCTTTATATCACAGGTCACTTAAGCATGAGCTAGTTTACCACTTCCTGCTTAAACTTTAAACAGGTTGCCGTTAAATGTGAGTGGCCCTTAGAATCCAGGCTGTAAATTTGGTGTTACATTGAGCAGTTTTGATGCAGAAGTTTTCTGCCCAAATTTGCTGAACTCATATGGGGGGGGGGGGGGGGGAGTCCTATCATTCTGTTGCTTTCTGTTTTTGTTGTCATGCCATTGTTTAAGTGGTAAACTTGTCATTTTATGTTTATATGTCTATTGTTTCTCCCAGGACAAGATCACAGACTTGTACATGAAGATGAGGGAACAAGGGTTTGACCCCAACAGCACTATACAGCGACTGACCAGCTTTAGGAATCCCAGGTGAGTGTTAAGTGTACGCATGTTTCAACACTTTTGACTTTATCAATATTAACATGTACATTTATACAGTCAAACTTTCCGCCCGCGGGTTAGGGGGAAGAATTTACCCGATGCTCCCCAGCATGTCGTAAGAGGCGACTAACGGATTCTGTTTCTCCTTTAGAATATAGTCAATTTTTGTAAAGATTTTAGTCAAGCAGTATGTAAGAAATGTTAAGTCCTTTGTACTGGAAACTTGCATTCTTCCAGTAAGGTAATATATTGTACTACGTTGCAAGCCCCTGGAGCAAATATTTGATTAGTGCTTTTGTGAACAAAAAACAATTGACAAGTGGCTCTATCCCATCTCCCCCCCTTCCCCCGTCGCAATATAACCTTTGTGGTTGAAAACGACGTAAAACACCAAATAAAGAAAGAAACAGTCAAACTTGCCCTGGCAACCCACAACGACCACTCCAAAGGATACCCAACAAGGGTTTTTTTCTCTTATAATTCACCTTTCTGTAAAGGCCACATGTCTATCACAGCCAGTTTTATTTGCAATTGCAGTGTAAGGTTTTGATTTGCATACCTGTCAAGTACTTTTGGCCTCTGACCATAGTAAATGGCATAAGAAACCATAGTTGGGGATCAAAAACCATAGTTAATGCGTGGATCAGGATGTGGTTAAACGCACAAATTCAACTTCTCACGCATACACACTAAACCAATCAGATTGGTTTTCACAAACTAAAAGTAAAACACATAAATTCCTTTCTACACAAACTGCTCTTTATTTACCACTAGCCTACATGTAATACATTTACACTGCACTCTTGTTCGTTCTTTTTTTGTCACTTGTCACTTGTGTTCTTTGTTGTATTCATCTGTGCAAATCTTTGCTTTGTCAATCATGCTGCCAGTCACCTTAAAATCATGGCAGCATGCATCAGAGTTAATTTTGACCTGTAAGAAGGCAGTCAGTGTGTCAGCTCCCAGACTGTGATCCAGCACTTGAAGGTGTTGCAGGGTTTCACTGCCAAATGGAAATTTATTCAACATTTTCCTCACACAGGCCATGTAGAACTGGCGCACATCATGCCAGAACTTCTGTTGTGTGGCTGGTGCAAGCTCCTCCTCAGAAATGAATGAACGGCAGTCCATGCCAGCAAAAAAAACAAAAAAAAACAAAAAAAAATTTTTTTTTTTTTTTTAATGCTGAAAATGCGTAGGGTTTGAGGTATACGAGGTAGGACCCCCCAAAAAATGAAAACCCGTAAGAATTACACAGAATGTGTAGGACTTGACAGGTATGGATTTGTGTCTACTGTGTGTGCCTGTATATGAACGGATATAGATTACATTTGATGGGTTTGTTGGATTCTTGTGTAAATGACTGCAGCTAATAAGAATATTGCCTCTTTGTATCAATGTATGTACATAGAAATGGGGCCCGGGTAGCTCAGTTGGTAGAGCACTGGACTTGTGATCGAAAGGTCGCAGGTTCGAATTCGGGCCGGGACGGACACAGGTCAACTTTATGTGCAGACCCAGAGACGGAAGCCATGTCCCACCCCCGTGTCATCACAATGGCACGTAAAAGACCTTGGTCATTCTGCCATAAGTGCAGGTGGCTGAATACACCTAAACACGCAGACACCTGGGTAGCGCGACTTCGTTGCTGCTAGCTTTCCACTGGGAGGAAGCGACCCGAATTTCCCAGCAATGGGACAATAAAGTAATGAAAATGAAAAATGAAGAAAAAAAGGAAATGAAAATTATGCTTGGATTCTGTTTGTAATGTGTGTGCTTGAATATGCACGTGAGCTTATCCATTAGTATGTTATTGTTATCATTAATATTATTATTCTTATCAATAATATTATTATATGGTTTTGTATTGCAGTGTATTGCACTGTTTTATTTTGTTCTTGTCCAGGTGTTTTTTTCAAAATGAGGGGCAGATATTTATTTTTCATTTTGTTGTCTCATTATTACTATTACAGTATTAGTTTTATTGATTATCTGTACAGTGTTGATTTTGATGTGCCTGTTGCAGTATTTATGAGAAACTGGTCCAATTGCATCACATTGATGAGAAAGGATCCAACTTCCCACTGGTACGTCTTCCCTTCACAGAATGTTCAATCACAGTTACATGGAATGGAGGGAGGGGGGGGTGAGGTGCTCCAGGGGCTGGACTTAAGTTTGTCAAAGTTTGATTCATTTTTGACTCACATGCGAAGCAAAAGTGAGTCTATGTACTCACCCGAGTCGTCCGTCCGTCCGTCCGGAAAACTTTAACGTTGGATATTTCTTGGACACTATTCAGTCTATCAGTACCAAATTTGGCAAGATGGTGTATGATGACAAGGCCCCAAAAAACATACATAGCATCTTGACCTTGCTTCAAGGTCAAGGTCGCAGGGGCCATAAATGTTGCCTAAAAAACAGCTATTTTTCCCATTTTCTCTGAAGTTTTTGAGATTGAATACCTCACCTATATATGATATATAGGGCAAAGTAAGCCCCATCTTTTGATACCAGTTTGGTTTACCTTGCTTCAAGGTCAAGGTCACAGGAGCTCTTCAAAGTTGGATTGTATACATATTTTGAAGTGACCTTGACCCTGAACTATGGAAGATAACTGTTTCAAACTTAAAAATTATGTGGGGCACATGTTATGCTTTCATCATGAGACACATTTGGTCACATATGATCAAGGTCAAGGTCACTTTGACCCTTATGAAATGTGACCAAAATAAGGTAGTGAACCACTAAAAGTGACCATATCTCATGGTAGAAAGAGCCAATAAGCACCATTGTACTTCCTATGTCTTGAATTAACAGCTTTGTGTTGCATGACCTTGGATGACCTTGACCTTGGGTCAAGGTCACATGTATTTTGGTAGGAAAAATGTGTAAAGCAGTTCTTAGTGTATGATGTCATTGCTAGGTTTAGTTATTTGACCTTGACCCTTGTAAAGGTCAAGGTCAAGCATGTGAGTCGTATGGGCTTTGCCCTTCTTGTTATACATTTCCCTTCGTTTCATAAAATCCTGCATGCCAATTGCCATGCGGTTCAAGAACAAAGGCTTAATTACAAGAATACAAATCATCGTGCACTCACGCACATTCTCTCTCTCCACAAATACTGCACTCAAGCGGCATAGTCAGTGTGATTTGCTCTCTCTCTCTCTCTCTCTCTCTCTCTCTCTCGCTCTCTCTCTCTCTCTCACTCGATCTATCTCTCTCCCTCTCTCTCTCTTTCTATCTCTAACTTTCTCTCTCTTTCTCGCTCTCTCTCTCTCTCTCTCTCTCTCTCTCTCTCTCTCTCTCTCTCTCTCTCTCTCTCTCTCTCTCTCTCTCTCTCTCTCTCTCTCTCTCTCTCTTGTATGTACATCACACATCAGGTCTAACCCCAGCGCGTTGCTAAAATGAGGTTTGAGAGTTACCTGCCTTAGCGATCCAAGTGATTTGTAAGTGATTTGTTTCTACTTTCAGGACGTGTACAACCCTAACATGTGGACCAAGGAATCTTTCTATGATGAGCTGGGTGAGTTCACTGATTGTTGTCACTAAGGCGATTCATTGTTAACATTAGTTTTGTTGTTAGTATAATGGAACCCCCCTTTTAAGACAATCTGAAAACGTGAGAAAATCACACCTTCAAAAGGAGGGAGTCTTAAAGTGCAGGTAAATTTACAGACCTTAAAGAACAGAATTTCACAAAAAGCAAGGTCTTGAAAGAGGGGAAGTGTTAAGGCCAACAACAAAAAAAGTCTGTTTAAGGTAACATAGGCCAAAAAAATAGTCTGTTTAAGGTAACATAGACAAAAAAAATTTTAGTCTGTTTAAGGTAACATAGGCAACAAGAGGCGAAGCCTTCAAGGCTCACGTAAGAAATCGACAAACAGTAACACAAACTCAATCACTCCGTCACACATACACACACACACACACACACACACACACACACACACACACACACACACACACACAGAGTTAAAACTAACGCATCATATCAACTCCATGTATAATTTTCAAAAGAAGGCAAACAGATAAAATGACTGTGTATTTGTTGTTGGTGCAGTTGTCCTTGAATGAGATCTTGTGCAATCCTCACACACACACACAGGCGCTGTGTTCATTTGCAAATCTACCATCAGCTTATCTGTCTTTTGCACTGCAGACACTAAGCAATAGGTACCTGCCATGTGGCCACTTTTTCCACTGCTGTCCTCAGTCCCATACTTTTCATCAAGACTTGTCACCATGCCGAGTGGATCTAAATTCGGAAGTCTTCATGTGGCAGAGGTATATCTGACATAGCGTCGATCTTGTAGGTTAACCTCCTTTCTGAAACAAATGGCAAAATGCGATTAGTTATGATGACTACAACCTACACAAATATAAACAGTGTTTTGAAACAGAATAGTCAGGTTATACAAGCCACTTTACCTATGCAGCATGGTAACCCTACAATATGCGAAACATGTCAACTGACTGCAGCAGCCTGGTTCTTAAAATAATTCTGACGGTCAACACAACCAACACACTATTCACATTCCATTTTAAGGAGCAACGGAGGTACTCTCTGAGGGTCTTGTTTAAATGATAACGATCAACTCAGGAGGGAATAAACAAGAGAGAAAAAAAGAAACCACTGTCATCAACCGCAGAAAAATACAGAATCACTGTGACACATGTACCATTATTTACAAACAAATGCCACAGCAAGCTTTCTTTGGACGACTGTCGTTGTCTCAAAACTCACATTCTACCTTCTGTCCGAAAGAATCTAATCTTACGTTGTACTGCCTTGAAAGAAAATGCCAACAAAGACAAGAAAGCTGTTGCAAGGTAAGCTTACCAAACGTTACATAGCGAATCATGATAGTGCGTAAACAGCAAACAGTACAATCAAAGAGAGAATCGAGTCTGGAATGAAACGCGATACAGATCTAGCATTCAAAAACTGTCTTTCAAGTTCAAGGAAGTTGTTGCAAGGTAAGACTTACTAAATTGTACAGACAAAACCATGACAGTGCATGTTTTGAATCTGAGGAAAAAATCGTGATCATTTTGACTTTGAGAACAGATTCATTTTGTTTCCTTATATCAGCATGTTCAAGTAGATCTAGACTACATGGTGGACAGTTTTTTTCGGGCAGAGTAAACTACTTAACTTGAGACTCTACTGCAAGTCTTGAAATTCACATAAATCGAACCACGAACAAAGACATCCAAACATCACAGGCACTTTAGATCAACTCATTTCACTAGAGGTGACTGCCTAGCACTGTGTTTGACATCCGTGTCTGCTTCTTCTTCTGCGTTCGTGGGCTGAAACTCCCACGTACACTCGGTTTTTTTTGCACGAGTGGAATTTTACGTTTATGACCGTTTTTTTACCCCGCCATTTTGGCAGCCATACGCCGTTTTCGGAGGAAGCATGCTGGGTATTTTCGTGTTTCTATAACCCACCGAACTCTGACATGGATTACAGGATCTTTTTCGTGCGCACTTGGTCTTGTGCTTGCGTGTGCACACGGGGGTGTTCGGACACCGAGGAGAGTCTGCACACAAAGTTGACTCTGAGAAATAAATCTCTCGCCGAACGTGGGGACGAACTCACGCTGACAGCGGCCAACTGGATACAAATCCAGCGAGCTACCGACTGAGCTACATCCCCGCCATCCGTGTCTGCTGAGATAAAAAGAAATTAAAACAAAACGGATTAACAGTAGGTGACACGTTATCAGAGTGGGAGACACTAGATCTGTCTCTGTACTTACCGGGATACGGCTGCCAGATCGACACTGCGCTTTCGACAGCTCTTCCTCGCGTGGACATTGGAAAAACGCTGTGCAGATCAAATTGTAGGAAATCTCCCTTTGGTAGCTTCTTTATTTACTTTTCTGGAGCTTAGAAACCGAACAACATGAAATCGTCTTCCCCGAATCGGCGAATGCAGAAGTGAGAACTGGAGAAGTGAATCTATACCACAATCCTTCGCGCGACCCCTGACCTGGTCTTGACACCTGACCTGGTCTACATACCACACACGACAGAAACCAGTCAACTGCTTGTACCCCTTCAAAACCCCCCACCACCCGTTTTCTTTGGATACACGCTTTAACTACACACATGCCGACACAATGTTGATCATTGCTTCAATATTTTGAAGATGGTGCTTGAAAAATAACCAGGTGAAATGAGTATTTCGGTGTTTAGTCAAATGTTAAAGTTTCTACCACAGACATACACACGCACACACGCGCACACACACGCACAGACAGACAAAGTTACGATCGCATAGGCTACACTTACGTGAGCCAAAAATAGGGTCGGCAGATCGGGATTGTTTTTATTTTTTAATTTTTTTTATTTCCAACAAAACATATTTTTAAGTTATTTTGCCAGAAAACAAAGACCTTTTTTTTTCCTCCCCCAAATGCCCAAAAAAAGTCTAGGGTCGCGCGAAAAAATAGGGTCGGTCGGGATACTGTAAACAGACTTTTTTTTGTGTGTGCCTAAAAGGGTCTTAAACTGGGGATTGCTCTGCAGTGGTGAAACTTAACAATGAATTTACCAAGCTAGAGCTCATGTGGTAACAGGAACAAAGATGAGTCGTTTACGCATGTGCAACATGTAAGAGACTAGCAAGATCTAAGATAATCACTGGAATTTTTTACAAGGAAAGGACTTTAAAGTTTAATGGCAAGTATGCATGTGAATTTTTGCAGAGCAAAGTTGACATATGGTCCAATTGTTGCCAATGTTTAATGTTTCAACTGCTAACTGTGTTTCAGACAAGGCACAGAAAAAGGACATGGAACGAAGGGAAAGGGAAAAGGACAGAAAAGCAAAGGTGTGTAAACAGTTTCAGCCAGTGTAGTATGCAGTTTTAAGTGTACTGATTGATGTTGTTATTGTTGTTGTTATTACATAATTATGTATTATCATAATTTAAGTTATTGAGACATCCCAGTGCATTAAGGGATTTATAGAGCAAATCGAGAAAATTCATTATTGAACGAAGCGCATACCGCTGAGTTCACTAATTATTTTCAAGATTTGCTCTATAAATCCCTTAGTGCACTGGGATTGTTTCAATAACGATATTGTCAGTACCGCCAGAGAAAAAAGAAGATTCCAAACGCACATTTTGCAACGCGCATTTGAATAGGCATAACTGTGTGGTCAGGTCGTGTAAGATCTACTTTTGTGTGGGCTGTCTCAAGTGTGTCGTGCTTTCATCACACGCATTTTAATTTCTGTTGGTAAATTCCAGTGTAGCGTTAAGCTAAACAGTGATGATCTTTCAGAGAGACCTCATTTGAACTCGGAGAAAGGACTGTGCTTTTAGTTATTTGCGATTCGAAACCTCCAGTCGAGCTTCGACGGATTGACTGTGCAGAGTGACTCCCCTTGAATTGACTACCCCCCAAGGACTCGACGGTTAGCACATTTTCAAAATAAATGTGGCATGTTTCTCGTGTTGTATCTTCACTCATCGGGGAATCTGGTACTAAATATGAACGGTAAGAATGCTCTGAACCCTACACGTATTATATCCCCATCGTTTTTTCGTTCACATTTGCCCAACATGTTAATTTGCTGAGCGGGGTTTATGTCGTCTGCTAGGCTAGGGCAATCGAACCACTGCAGTCTCATTTCTAAAACAAAAATTGCTCGTCACGTTGCACTGAGTCTGCACGCATGAGGCAGGCTGGTAATAAGTCTTATATATGGTAACCCTACACGTTTTCGATTCCGATTGTTCTTGCCTTGAAATAATAATTCGGAAACCATTCATTTACTGAACTGATGCAGTCGTATTTTAGTGTAGTCTGCTACGTGTGACAGAGTCGATCGAGTCAGTCGACTTCTAAATGCTGGTCTAGCTGGTACGTTATCGGAAGAACACTTGTGTTTTTTGTTAGACGCTGGGAATTGTATATTAACTCATCATTTGGTAATGTGGATAATAAGCTACATGCCACTAACACGGCATATGAGAAGAATCTATTCAAGTCGAAAATGAGATGAGACACAGCGGCTTCTATTTTTAGATCAGTGGCACAGGCACATGCAATCTGTCAGAAAAAAACCCACTTCTGCTTTAATTGAGAAGCAGGGAATTTATGGTCATTTGGTATTGTGGAGAATATAATCTACATGTCATTCATTAATTCTGAGGATGAGAGTACAGTCTCGCTTAGGCAAAGGGCGGAAGAATACGCTCTGTGGAAAAGTTAGCGCACTGCAAGAGTGCGCTAACAGTTTAAGCGCATCGCCATTAGCCAATCAACTGGTTCACATCAGTCATGTGACACCAGTACTTACTGACAATTATTGTTATTTTTATTATTACTAGCAGCCAGGACCCGGCTTTGCCTCGGTAGTAGCAGAGCCCAAAGGCATTTGTTCGAATAACCATCACAAAGGAGGTTTATGAATTCATTATTTAAGAACGATGACTAACAGAAAAATATGAAAGAAAGACTCCAAAACTAACTTTGGGGTGAAATGAGTTATCTCCCTTGATGATTTGCATCCTGAAAGCTTTAGTACATGAAAAACTCTTTATTACCCCAGAAGTATTTGCAGACATGGGCTACCACTTAGAGTGTCAGCATAAATCACATTTCTGCAGACATAGTTTATATGGTATGAGTTACCTCCCCTAGCTCAAACATTTCTAGAACTTTGATCCTTAAGTGATAAACTCCATTGTCCTCACATCATTCAGGCAGTTGAGAACGGTTATTAACACATAATAAATGTTGTTTTAAGTATTTATTGATAAGTAGTTCCAGGACCTATCACTTAGAAATTTAGCCCTTGATGTAAATTGAAAATTTTAGGCTTATGTTTAGGCCTAAAAAAAATAGATGTGGTTATGGTAACCCGACCTACCCTATTTTTAGGGGCCGACCCTATAACTCTTTATTACATTTGTCAAAAAAACACACAAAAAATCAAGAAAATGAGTGCAGAAAACGCAATGAAAGCGAAAGCGCTTGAGTCGCACACTTATTTCCCTGTCAAGTAGGTTTAATTTGTACACATTAGAGAAAAAAAAGTTTAAAAAAAAAGCGATTGCCTACCTTCCTACCCTATTTTTTTGTGGCTATGTTACCTTAACCACACCTTTTTTTTTGGGGGGGGGGGAGCCTTATGCATGATTTAAAAGTAATAAAACTTCTTTTTTTTCAGATTGAATTCATCTCTGGTACAAAGAAGTCGGGACCATCATCAGAGAGCTCAGGTGGAGTAAATTTGTGTATATGCTCAAAATAAAGAAATGTTTAATTTAATGTTTTCTGCTGTGTGTTTGCTGTTCTGCCTACTGTTTATGTAAGTTCCGTTTATGTACGTCATAAATGGTTTATCATTTTAGAATGCAGAGATCTTCTGAGCTCATGTTAACTTTATATCTCTTTGGTTAGGCGTGTATAAATGTTCTGGCAAAGATAACTTTATTAATCAGAACCACTTAATTACTGATAAGGAGAAAGTGTGTTTATTTAGAATTCTTTTGATTGTTTTCTTCTGTCCTGTCCCCTTTTGCAAAGTTAAACCAACCTCAATCTATATACCCAGGCCACCTGCACTGGTTGTCAGCCTCTGTGTGCATCATTTTTCTCTGAGAGCGTGTTTAAATTTGAAGATCTTCAACCAAGAATTCACTCATTTGGATGTTTTCCAGACAACAAGAAAGACAATTTCTGTAAAGATCTCCCAACAGAGAACTAATTAGCAGGGATTTATTGGATGAAAAAAAGCAAAGTGTTGATGATCTATGAGAGAATTAAGTTGCATGGACATTTAAGGTGACTTACGTGCATGCTTTTTTTTCAGATGGCAAGAAACACGGTGTGTTTGTGAAGATTGTTTAACACAGTCCAAACTTGCATGCATGTTTCAGATGACAAGAAGCGCAAGAGCAAGTGGGACGCCCTGCCCGCGGGTCTGCCGCAGCCCCATCGCAGCAGTAGTGGGTCTGGTCCCAATCTGACCTCGTCTGCTACAGGCACTCGTGCCACCGTCATTTCTGCTGTCGGAACTCTCACCAAGAAGGCCTCTTTCAGTATTATCAACACTTCGGGACCGGCGAAGTGATCGTATGTGTGTGTGTGGAAGTGATAAGGTGAAAGTGTTTGAAAAGAGAGAGTGTGTGTGTGTGTGTGTGTGTGTGCGTGTGTGTGCATGTGTGTATGTGTGTATGTGTGTGTGTGTGTGTGTGTGTGTGTGTGTGTGTGTGTGTGCTTTCATGCTTGTGCACTTACATGTGTTGGTTGGAAGAGAGAAGAGTAATGGTTCTGAGTATGCTCTGAGAGACTTTGTGTTGACAGTGAAAAAACTGCAGCAGTTTTTGGCCCACCCTCACCTTGTCTGCTGCAGGCATTCGGGACACCATCACCTGTGTGTGTGTGTTAGTATGTGAGTGAGTGAGTATGTGAGTGTGTGTGTGTTTGTGAGTATGTGAGTGTGTGTGTGAGTGAGTGAGTGTGTGTGAGTGAGTGAATGAGTGTGTGTGAGTATGTGAGTGAGTGAGAGTGTGTGTGTGTGAGTGTGTGTGTGTGTGTGTGTGTGAAGAGAAAAGATAAATGCTTACTTTGAGTGCTAAGGAAGTGATGTGTTGACAGTGACAGAAGATAAGAAGGAACTTGTGTTTGAAGAAGAACAAACAAAAAGTACTTTATTTGTTGCATCTCAACTTTACTTTTGTCCGGGTTTGTGAGAGGATGGAAATGTGTGAATGTAGGTACAACTCAATACTTTGGCAGAGCTCTTTTGCAAATCTGCCCATGGCATACAGATTCATGAAATCAGAATTCGTATGCTGATAAATCAATTTGAATGCTCACGACAGATTTGTTTCTATAAAAGTGAAACTGGTGAATGAATTTGTGTGATCATGACCGATTTATTTTTCACTTGTAAATATGTATGCCAACAAGATACATTTTGCTGGAATAGATGGTACATGTATGTCTTTATCATTCAGTGCAGTTACCAGTTAAACTAAAGATATGTGTCTGTTGGCTGTATTTGTTTGAGGAATAGATGTCTTTGAAATTAATGTGCCAGTGTGAGATGCTGAACTCTGTTTTGTTGACCTGAAAACAAGAGAAAGCGAATTTACACAAATAAATCAATATGACCAAACAATGTGAAGGAGATAGTTTAATATCAGTGAAGACAGACTGCAACATTTGCTGCTTTTGGTGTGCTCTGTTCCATTATTTCTGAATACTATAGAAGAACAACTCGCATGAAAAGTACAGCATGGTATATCGAGATGAAAGGGCAGAGTTTTTCAGGGTGAGAAAATGTGTAGTTAAACTGTGTATGGATTTCTATGTAAATAAAATAGCACTGATTTCAGTTATGGATTGAGTTTGTGTGTGTGTGTGTGTGTTTACATTTAGTACAAGCTCTCTCTCTGTCTCTTACACACACACAAACACGCACATGCTGTCATTATACCAGAAACCACACAAGCAACAGTTATACTTATAGCAAAACAATTCTTTAATGTATGCATTTTTTTTGTCATTATGCAAATCACCAGGCATCACTCTGTTACATTATTATTCACGGTTTTTACACGCCAAGACATCAATTTCAAAAGTCATGCAAGTAGGAACCCCGTTTTTCATCTCCTCATACAAAAGTAGTCTGCTAGATCCCTCTTCCTGACATTGGATTATTATCTCAGCTGCATCCCACATATGCACACCTCCGTAAAATATAGATGACCAATCCACCGTTCTCTATATCTGTCTCTGTCTGTCAGTTTTTCTCTCTCTCTCTCTCTCTCTCTCTCTCTCTCTCTCTCTCTCGGTGCATCCTCTCGGTGCACCCTCTCTCTCTCTCTCTCTCTCTCTCTCTCTCTCTCTCTCTCTCTCTCTCTCTCTCTCTCTCTCTCTCTCTCTCTCACACCCACCCACACACACACGACCTGCGAAAACACTTCAGCATCATCAAACTAACGTGACAAAAGACATCGTCAAAAAAAGCTTGTTCTCAGTGTTGGCTCAAAGCTGTCACCCTTATAGCTGTCAGTTTACGGTGGTCGTACTATCTCAGGTTATTGTGAGTCAGGTACATACCCCTACTGTGGTACACCACGTCTTCCAAATCAGGCTCGTCCTCGTGAAAGTAAAGGTACACTCTAACTAGAAAGTAAGTATGAATGCTTGATATGAACGAAAGCTTGATATACAGTCTTTGTTTAAATCATCGGTACCAACGACAAAGATACATCGATCAGCCCAGTAGAAGTGTCACAACGCGTAAAAGGACATTGTGTAGTTTCACATTACAATCTAAGCCTTTTAATTATCACTGCTGTCCCGCACGCACCAACATATAAAACAGCATATTCTTACATCTTGAATGAATTAGACCTTGAAGAAGCATTTTATAGTAGGCCTTCAGTAATGCTTTAATTCATCTGCCTGACTTTAGAACTGGGCAAACGTTTGAGGACCGTTTTACAACACAGACAAATACTCTCGTTTTAAACACTTTTAAAATTTTTTTTTTTAACAATATCAGTTTAAGAATGTGTTCCGAGATAAAATTATACTAATTATGCGGCCGCTTCCATCCTGAATTAAAAGGAAATGTATAGTTTTTCCCCCTGGTTTCTGGTCAGTCAAGATATATTGCACAAATATTGTTACTTAATATCTACACGGACGTGTTCGTTTACGGCTGTATACACATATTGAAAGACTGATTACATCAAAATGTTAGCAACGCAAAATTAGTGTGCTTTGTAAGGTTAGGTATCAGTCTCCAAGTTTCGCTCAGCTAATCAAGTTAAATGTGACATGAACTGGGGCTCGAATTGGTTTTTCTTTATGACAGCTCGGCCTCTAATTGGTTCTATATTGCCTGATCCTCCTCTGGGGGAAAAAAATACCATTTGTCCCGCACCATCATTAACTTCAGCGCCCACTGATATATTCGGGAATAAGACAAGTTCACAATTTAGGCTTGAGACATATTGCCTTTTGTCGGTCAATGGACTGGTTATAGTTGATTCTGATATGCGATTACGAGATAGCCTCAGTGTGTAACGTTTAATTGCATTTGTAGTTGTACTCTTGTACTTCTAACAATTCAAACTAAAGTATAAAAGGTGAGGTTTTTTCATTGTTAAGCGTCGTCAGTCTTCTGAAAGTAATGCAATCAAACTCAACCAAAAGTTGGTATCGCCATTTCATACTTTCTGTGTGTGTGTGTGTGTGTGTGTGTGTGTGTGTGTGTGTGCACGGTGTGTGTGTGTGTGTGTGTGTGTGTGTGCACGGTGAGTGTGTGTGTGTGTCAGTGTGTGTGCACGGTGTGTGTGTGTGTGTGTGTGTGTGTGCACGGTGTGTGTGCGTGTGTGTCAGTGTGTGCACGGTGTGTGTGTGTGTGTGTGTGTGTGTGTGTGTGCACGGTGTGTGTGAATTTCTGGCAAGCAGATCTCACAGTACACTAGAAATGCATAATGTGATATTATCGGTCATTCTTTTTCACACAGACTTATGCATACAGTGTAGCCTATAACCGAGTCACTGTCACAGTAATAATCGGCCGTTGCACTAATGTGTTCTTTTCTCACAAGCAGCGGGAGACGATCACGGGCCGTTTCATCGAGACGTCGTTTTCGGTTGAATTTTGGGCAAATGCTTGCCGCCTGTGGAAAAATATCTGTGTCTTGGACGATGTGCAGAAGCCTGGAATAAAACCAGACACGCACACTGAAAATCAATTCCTTGTGCACTTTGACGTACTGAAACTGATGCGTGACTCATGCATCAGGTAAGTGTACTGTTCATCTTATTTGGAAAAACATTTTACACGCACACACACACATACACATGCGTGCGCATACACATACACACACGCATATTCACACATACACACATGCGTGCGCATACACATACACACACGCACATTCACAAACACACATGCGTGCGCATACACATACACACACGCATATTCACACATACACACATGCGTGCGCATACACATACACACACGCACATTCACAAACACACATGCGCGCCGCGCACACACTCACACATACACACACGCGCACACACACACGCATACAAACACACAGACACACACGCGCGCGCGCGCACACACACACACGCGCACACACACACACTAGCACTAACACACGCACACTTACTGAAACACACACACGCCGAGCACGATCAACAAATAAATTAAATATATGTATCATAGAAACATCCTCAAGACGATTTAAAACGCTTAGGTCAATGATGTGAACACGCCCCCACCCCCTCCCACGTTTCACTCTCAAACTCACAGAAGTGTTTTCAAATATTGACATAAGTAGTGTGACTTCTCACCTTGTACATTTGTCTCAACGCTTCATTCTGACAGTTCCAGGGAGAACCTGAAATTAATGTTGGTAAACCAGAATAAACACAGATGTAATGTTTTTGCGACACAGCCAGTTGCTTTTGCGACTGGGAAGTGACAGAGTGAGCAACAAGCTGAAAAGTCCCTGTACTGAGAAGCCTAGATTCTGTGTGTGCGAGATTATTTGCAACAACTAGCACGTTTATACTGTGACTATACCAGCCATTGCGTATTGCGCAGACTTACGCCAAACTTTGTGCATTAGTTACCTTTGGTGCCCACCCTTGCTGACAAACACCTGTAGCTCAGGTTCTTCTTTGTAACCCTTGGACGACAAATGACGTCGTCGTGGAATTTTGGAGTGACTCGTTGTTTACAGCTCTTGAGGAGAAGGACAAAACCGATTATTTTTAATGTGAAATAATGTTAATATTCGTTCCTGGTATGGATAGACAGATAACAGAATGTTAAATCATGCACTGTCAAACGTGTTTAAGAGAACACTTCTCATGGAAAATGATTTAATTAGTCTAAAACACACAAAAACATCAACATCGCCAAGAACCGAGTTACGCCAAAATTCCACGACGACATCGATATGCAGAATCAGAAAGTTGTCTCTTTAAATCTCTTATAATAATAATAAAAGAAGAAGAAAAACCAAGACAGAATGGTAAGAAGCTAGAATGTGAAGGAGAAGATCAAACAGATCAAGACGCAGAAAAAATCAGCTCGACGCTTTATATCTTTCTGATGAGGAACAAGCAAGGTCGACAGCTTGTGAAAAGTTGGAATTATGTTATGAATTAATTTCGCAGGTTGACACCAGTGGCTTTCTAAGAAATCATTTCACACACACACACACACACACACACAAACACACACACATATACGCACACACACACACACACACCATCTTTGCACAGAAAATAGTTTGTTTGTTTGCTTAACGCCCAGCCGACCACGAAGAGCCATATCAGGGCGGTGCTGCTTTGACATATAACGTGCGCCACACACAAGACAGAAGTCGCAGCACAGGCTTCATGTCTCACCCAGTCACATTATTCTGACACCGGACCAACCAGTCCTAGCACTAACCCCATAATGCCAGACGCCAGGCGGAGCAGCCACTAGATTGCCAATTTTAAAGTCTTAGGTATGACCCGGCCGGGTTCGAACCCACGACCTCCCGATCACGGGGCGGACGCCTTACCACTAGGCCAACCGTGCCGGTACAGAAAATAGTCAGGATATTGATTGTTGGTATGTGTCCAAGTGGAAGGATGGCCTTATCTTATCTGGCCAGATATAAGATGGTGAATCAGTCGAATAGTTTACACGGCGGGAAGGACCGTGCCTTTAAACCTCAGCTCGATCGACTCACCTGTAGAAGCTCGTGTTGTCACGACGTTGTCGCTCTGTGTCCGTGCTGGGGATGAATTTCTTGGGAAGGTGAACTGAAAGAAATGAGAAACTGTTTTGTGTCTTTCGCCAATATACGTTATCACGCTTTATCACTCTTTGTACGTTTAGATTTTTTCTATATTTTGTTCTTCAAAGAACTTTTTTTGTAAAACATGAAGCATAAGTACAACATATCAGGCAGAAATCATCATCATCATCATCAGCAGCAGCAGCAGCAGCAGCAGCAGCTTCAACATCAACAACTGACAACAACAACAAAAACAACAGCACTTGCAACACGGCGGGGAAACAAACTTACACTAGTGTGGACATTTCTGCCGTAGAAGAACATGAGCTCTTCCAACAGTTGCGTTTTCTCCCTCTGTGCCTGCGCAGTGCGTGGCCGAACGGAGGGAGGGACAACTTCAACAGCCGTTTTTGGTCTTTCTGCTTTCATCTCAAAACCTGCACGCTCGACCGCCGAACGGACAGAGTAGCTGGACGGACATCGTCTGTACCTGACCGACACGGCTCGGATGTACTCAGAGTCTGCCGTACCTTTGAGCAAAAACAAAAGAGACACCTATGAGAACAGCAAACATTGGTTTTGCATAGTAGGCTAGATAGCTTGTAGGGCACCGCACAACTGAGTCAGTAAACATACTAAAACCAACACACACTGAACAACACACACACACACACACACCCGCACACACACACGCACACACACACACACACACCCGCACACACACACACACACACACACACAATCTTTAAAACACTCACAAACCCCCCACACACACACACACACACACAAACACGCACACCGGGCAGACACACGCACACACACCGGCACACACACTGATACACACACACACACACACTCACACACAATCTTTAAAACACTCACACCCCCCCACACACACACAAACACGCACACCGGGCAGACACACACACACACACACACACTGATACACACACACACACACACACGCGCGCGCGCGCAAACACACACAAACACACACACACACACACACACACACACACACACAAATACACCACCACCACCACCACCACCCATACACTAACAACAACAACAACATCCGCACTGAACAACAACAAAACATGGACGGTGTTGAAATGCAGTGCAATCTATCAGCACCCATTGGGGTCGAAAAAGAATATAAATTACATAAGAAATGAGAGTATCAGAACGATTAATACTTACAAGTCATGCTGAAAACTGCAGGTTTCTGTTCCGAGCGACGTCACCGGTATTCCCAGAACAAGACAGAAAGAACAATGACGTCTTTCAATTTTTGTTCTTTGATGTTTGTCCACTTAGTACACCGTTGGGCTTTATCTGTTGACACAAATCTTGACACCACTTATTCCACTTATAAGAGCTCTCTCGACAGTCAAGCTAGCAGTCACTTTGTTAAGGCCAAATAAAAATATATGTTGGTTTAGGGTAACCCGACCGACCCTATTTTTTTCCCGCCGACCCTAACACTTTCTTTTCATTTCTCAAAAGAAAATCAACTTTTGGCACGTTTTGCGAACCATACCAAGACTAAGGGAAGTAATCTCCTTTAAATTCAACTTAATCTTTAAAAAAAAAAAAAAATTTTTTAAAAAGCCGACCTACCGATCCTATAGCTTTTTTGGTCACGTTACCCTAAACCAACATATATTTTTGTTTGGCCTAAACCTTACTACTGTTAAACGTCAACCTTGTGTCCACTCCACTCCAAAAAGCTTATTGCAGTCAGAAGCGCTCATGGAATGTACATGTGTACCACACAAATCCCGGCGTGACGACCACCCAAGGGACCAACCAACAGTGGAGGTTATATACGGTTGGCCTAGTGGTAAGGCGTCCGCCCCGTGATCGGGAGGTCGTAGGTTCGAACCCCGGCCGGGTCATACCTAAGACTTTAAAATTGGCAATCTAGTGGCTGCTCCGCCTGACGTCTGGCATTATGGGGTCAGTGCTAGGACTGGTTGGTCCGGTGTCAGAATAATGTGACTGGGTGAGACATGAAGCCTGTGCTGCGACTTCTGTCTTGTGTGTGGCGCACGTTAAATGTCAAAGCAGCACCGCCCTGATATGGCCCTTCGTGGTCGGCTGGGCGTTAAGCAAACAAACAAACAAACAAAATAGACAGGCGGTCGTTATTGGAAGGGTGAGTTATCTAGCAAAAGAAATAAAACCTCGTCGGAGATCCTTTAGGGTGGTCGTTGTGTGCAGGTGGTTGTTATCGAGAGGTGGTCGGCAGGGCAGGTTCGACTGTATTCAGTCGACAAGGTGCCCGTTTCATTCCGTTAATGGAAAGGAAAACACTGAAAGCACTCCAAAATGACAAGGTGTTTTTCCGAGGTCAGTGTCAACCGTCAGTAAGCACATACAGGCAACTGGACCACGAAACCAGTCACATGTCTCGCCAAGTAATCCCGGATGAAACACATCAGCCGTACACTGCTTCTTGTTCTGGCTAATTCGCTGAAGTGTGACCGCCACTAATCCAGGAATCTAATAGAAATGGGATCAGATAATGTCAACGTTCTTTTGTGTGTATTACTTTCAGTTCTTCAGTATGCTGTCTGATAAACTGAAAAGAAAAGCGTGTCATTACATACCGGCGGTGCAATGTCACAAATAGAAATAGAACTATCATGTACTACAAGTATTAATCTAATCAATTACCAAAAAGGTCAGTGATTGGTGTCCCTCGGTCATTTCAGGTCGAAGTGTTATTGTTTTCCCTGAAACAGCTGTTTGAGCTTTCTCAAGCACACACGGTGCAGTGGGGTTGGGCTACAGAATACATTATGAATCAGTTTTTTTTCTCCATAAATTCAAACGACACAAACTTAACGCATGCAGCCACTCACTGAGCAAACAAAAATTCTACAAGCAGACAAATTGAAATCAAATTGAATGCCAAACACACCAAGGCTTACTTTACAGTCCAGGAGAAGCATACAATGGGTTGTTTTTTAAAGTTTTTTTTTAATCGGATGGAACACTCGACACCCTAATACAGCCGTACCCCTGTAATTTTAACCGCCAGTCTAAGAACACAAAAGATGGAACCAATTAAATGGAATTGTAGTCGTGCGTCTCAGACCCTAACGGCATAATTTGACTAGGCTACAAGTCTGCCACCACACACACTCAGGGTATTATAAGGCAAAAAAAGAAAAGGTCTGTTTACGGTAACATAGGCCCAAAAAATAGGGTCGGTAGGTCGGGATTTTTTAAAAAAAAAAATTTTTCAAAAAACAATATTTTTACGTTATTTTATTTATTTATTTTATTTTTATTTTTTTTTCCCAAATGCCAAAAAAAAATCTAGGGTCGCGCGAAAAAAATAGGGTCGGTCGGGTTACCGTAAACAGACTTTTTTTTTTTTGCCTTATAAAAGCGGTTTCTTTTCAGTGACTCAGTGCATCAAGCCGGATTTTAAGACCTACCTTACACAGATGCCCATAACTCCCGCACCCTAGTTCTACGCATTCACTGTATATAGTCCAAGAACAACTTGTGACGAACAAATGTGCTTCACTTCCTCAGTTGCACGAACGTCTTAAAAAAAACGACTCACACAAGTAAAACGAATCTCAGTGTCCGCTGGTTTGACATATCTGTCCACTACTTCTACCCGCCCAAGACTAGCTGCAGCCACCCGCAAAGACTGAAAACAAAGAACCCACAACGGAGCGGTTCCAGCGAAGCAGAACCAGTAACAAGTCGCGTAAGGCGAAAATACAACATTTAGTCAAGCTGTCGAACTCACAGAATGAAACTGAACGCACTGCAATTTTTCAGCAAGACCGTATACTCGTAGCATCGTCAGTCCACCGCTCGTGGCAAAGGCAGTGAAATTGACAAGAAGAGCTGGGTAGTAGTTGCGCTGAGAAGGATAGCACGCTTTTCTGTACCTCTCTTCGTTTTAACTTTCTGAGCGTGTTTTTAATCCAAACATATCATATCTATATGTTATTGGAATCAGGAACCGACAAGGAATAAGATGAAAGTGTTTTTAAATTGATTTCGAAAATTTAATTTTGATCATAATTTTTATATTTTTAATTTTCAGAGCTTGTTTTTAATCCAAATATAACATATTTATATGCTTTTGGAATCAGAAAATGATGAAGAATAAGATAAACGTAAATTTGGATCGTTTTATAAAAAAAAAATTTGTTTACAATTTTCAGATTTTTAATGACCAAAGTCATTAATTAATTTTTAAGCCACCAAGCTGAAATGCAATACCGAAGTCCGGCCTTCGTCGAAGATTGCTTGGCCAAAATTTCAATCCATTTGATTGAAAAATGAGGGTGTGACAGTGCCGCCTCAACTTTTACAAAAAGCCGGATATGACGTCATCAAAGACATTTATCGAAAAAAAATTAAAAAACTAAAAAACGTCCGGGGATATCATTCCCAGGAACTCTCATGTCAAATTTCATAAAGATCGGTCCAGTAGTTTGGTCTGAATCGCTCTACACACACACACACTGGCACAGACAGACAGACACACACACACACACACACACACACACACACACACACACACACAGACACATACACACACATACACCACGACCCTCGTCTCGATTCCCCCTCTATGTTAAAACATTTAGTCAAAACTTGACTAAATGTAACAAGTCGCGTAAGGCGAAATAACAACATTTAGTCAAGCTGTCGAACTCACAGAACGAAACTGAACGCACTGCATTTTTTCACCAAGACCGCATACTCGTAGTTTCGTCAGTCCACCGCTCGTGGCAAAGGCAGTGAAATCGACAAGCCAGAATAGTGCGGTAATGGTCGCGCTGAGTAGGATAACACGCTTTTCTGTATCTCTATTCTTTTTAGCGTACTGAGTTTGTTTTTAATCCAAACATATCATATCTAAATGTTTTGGGAATCAGAAAATGACGAAGAATAAGATGAAATTGTTTTTGGATCGTTTAGAAAAAAAAAGTTTTTAATTACAAGTTTCCGATTTTTAATAACCAAATTCATTAATTATTTTTTAAGCCGGCCACCAAGCTGAAATGCAATTCCGAAGTCTGGCCTTCGTCGAAGATTGCTTTGCCAAAATTTCAATTAATTTGATTGAAAAATGAGGGTGTGACAGTGCCGCCTCAACTTTTACAAAAAGACGTCATCAAAGACATTTATCGAAAAAATTAAAAAAACGTCCGGGGATATCATTCCCAGGAACTCCCATGTCAATTTTCATCGGTCCAGTAGTTTAGTCTGAATCGCTCTACACACACACACACACTGACACACAGACAGACACACACACACACACACACACACACACACACACACACATACACCACGACCCTCGTCTCGATTCCCCCGCTATGTCAAAACTTGACTAAATGTACTGAAAAGCGTTGTGGGATTTCGATCGTACTGGTGTATTATATTTGTGAGTGGGCCTTGTTCGATTTGTCGGAGTAGAGTAATGAACGTGTTTTGTGATGTCGTTGTGGGGACGTTTGTTGGCAATTGTATTGACTGGGGCTCAGTAGCCAGGAGACAGTGTGGGTTGGTTTGGTTGGTTTACTGGTCAGTTCTGGACAGTGAAATTAACAGGCTGAGGGACAGTGAGACCCGTCGACATCGCGTTTCCCGCTTTTTTTTAAATGTGATTGCACCGGCCAAACACGATTGTCACAGTTTCCTTTTTTAATAAGACCAATGACCAAGCAGTAAAGGGGGTGGGGGGGGGGGGTGGGGGTCCGGGGGGAGTTGGGAAATACTGGGGAAGGAGAGACTGGGGGCCGGAGAGACTGAGAGAAAGACAGAGGGAGAGAGGCTGAGATAAGAGAGAGAGAGAGAGAGAGAGAGAGAGAGAGACAGACAGACAGACAGACAAACAGCCAGCCAGCCAGACAGACACAGAGAGAGAGGGGGGAGGGGGGGGGCGGTAGGTCAATGTACATTTGGCCACACATGTTTACGCTTGCAGGATACTCAACTCAACTCAATGCCCGTCACTCCTGTCAGGGTATGGGCCGCCAACAACAGCTCTCCAGAGTCCTCTGTCCTGGGCCATCTTTTCTATCTGACTCCAGGTGTAGCCCATCTTTCTGGTGTGCTTGCAGGATAGTCCTACGCTAAAACATTTGTTTACCAGAAAGGTACAGTGAAACCCCAACTTTTAAGACCGCCTCCAAAAGTCTGAATAAGCAAGGTCTTAAAAAGGAGGTAGTTTTTAGTAACTTGGGGTGGGGGGGGGGGGTCTTAAAAGGGGGATTCCACTGTACTACTGTGTCCACGAGACTGATCACTGTAATACACTTTCTGTTTCCATGGGCTTACAACAGTACGCTCCACACCCAGACACGGAAAGCCCAAAGTCTACAGTCTGTTCATGACGCAAGGCTGGTCATATCCGCCATTGTTTTCACAACAGCCTACACCTTTATAAGTGTGTGACCACCGTATGGCATATATATATGCCTGACCTCACAAGACCGTTAGAAATAATTTATTACCACAATAAGTGTTTTTCGCTCTCAGCGCGCGGTCTCGAATAGCAGCTAGAATCTGCTGAAGGGACATTAAATCCCCAAAACCAATCGCTCTCAGCGCGAGTGAAACATTCGTTCATAACCGTCTTACGAACTGCGTGTAGGCATAACCGTCGTACTGTGTTTACTAGTACAAGGAATGTCCTACTGGGAACAAGACCGGCCAGGTTTTGCTTGTAGGGTCAAACTGAGTGTGACCACCGGTTAAACTGAGCTTTTTAGTTCGCATTTATATCGATATAGTTGCACTGACCTAGTGAATGTGTGTGTGTGTGTGTGTGTGTGTGTGTTTGTGTGTGTGTGTGTGTGTGTGTGTGAGTGTGTGTGTCCGTGTATGTATGTGTGTTAGTGTGTGTTTATGTGTTTGTGTGTGTGTGTCAGCGGGGGTGTGTATGTCAGTGTGTGTACGTGTGTGTGTAACTAGTTTTCACTGATCTTGGTTTAAACAAAACTTTATTCAATTTGATATCGAGACGTGTAAAATATTTGACATTTTTGATATCAGGACCCACACTCAAGCATATACTTATATTAGCGAATGCTATACTGATCTTATTTATCTTCACGTGCAAGCCTGTATTTTTCATAGTGCAGTGTACCCGAGTGTTTTCTGTGGTTGCAAAATTACATTTCTAATGGGGGGAAAAAATGCCATTGCATCAATAGCAAGCAGCCGTGGGCCAGATCAGAAGCACTTATGACGTACACTGTCTAAAGAGATTTGAGTGGAACCTCAAGATTGAACTTGAGACCTCCAAAAATGGTAATAAACAGGCCATGTCATGCACAAGGCACGACACCCTCTTCAAAACCATACTACATGGCACTGGCGAGGAAGGACGCAGATGTGGAAGACAACGGAAGAGTTGGTCCAACAACGTCAAGGCCAGAATGGACGCAGCTGGGCTTCCCTGATCTCCTGGCGACAGCCCCCAATAGAACAGCCTGGAGAAGGGTTTCTTCCTCCTCAGCCCTCATGTCCCCCCAACGACTGCCACAGTCAGGGGACTGATGCTAATGATGATAAACAGAAACCCTGGACAAGCAAGGTCTTGAAATGGAGAAGCCTTAAATCGGGGGTCGTAAAAGAAGGGGTGGTGGGGGGGGGGGGGGGGGAGGGAACTAGGGCATTGTACGTTATACACAAAACTTGATGAGCGGCAGGCCGGGTGGTGGGGGTGGGTAGGGAGGTAGGGCACTGTACGTTATACACAAAACTTGATGGGCGGCAGGCCGGGTGGTGGAGGGGGGGGGAGGGAGCTAGGGCACTGTACGTTATACACAAAACTTGATGAGCGCCGCAGGCCGGGTGGTGGAGGGGGGGGGGGGGAGGGAGCTAGGGCACTGTACGTTATACACAAAACTTGATGAGCGGCAGGCCGGGTGGTGGGGGGGGGGGGGGGGGAGGGAGCTAGGGCACTGTACGTTATACACAAAACTTGATGAGCGGCAGGCCGGGTTATGGAGGGGGGGGGGAGGGAACTAGGGCACTGTACGTTATACACAAAACTTGATGAGCGGCAGGCCGGGTGGTGGAGGGGGGGGAGAGGGGAGAGGGAGCTAGGGCACTGTACGTTATACACAAAACTTGATGAGCGGCAGGCCGGGTGGTGGAGGGGGGGGGAGAGGGGAGAGGGAGCTAGGGCACTGTACGTTATACACAAAACTTGATGAGCGGCAGGCCGGGTGGTGGAGGGGGGGGGGAGCTAGGGCACTGTACGTTATACACAAAACTTGATGAGCGGCAGGCCGGGTGGTGGAGGGGGGGGGGGGGGAGGGAGCTAGGGCACTGTACGTTATACACAAAACTTGATGAGCGGCAGGCCGGGTGGTGGAGGGGGGGGGGGGAGGGAGCTAGGGCACTGTACGTTATACACAAAACTTGATGAGCGGCAGGCCGGGTGGTGGAGGGGGGGGGGGGGGGAGCTAGGGCACTGTACGTTATACACAAAACTTGATGAGTGGCAGGCCGGGTGGTGGAGGGAGCTAGGGCACTGTACGTTATACACAAAACTTGATGAGCGGCAGGCCGGGTGGTAGAGGGGGGGGGGGAGCTAGGGCACTGTACGTTATACACAAAACTTGATGAGCGGCAGGCCGGGTGGTGGAGGGGGGGGGAGCTAGGGCACTGTACGTTATACACAAAACTTGATGAGCGGCAGGCCGGGTGGTGGAGGGGGGGGGAGCTAGGGCACTGTACGTTATACACAAAACTTGATGAGCGGCAGGCCGGGTGGTGGAGGGGGGGGGAGGGAGCTAGGGCACTGTACGTTATACACAAAACTTGATGAGTGGCAGGCCGGGTGGTGGAGGGGGGGGGGGGGAGGGAGCTAGGACACTGTACGTTATACACAAAACTTGATGAGCGGCAGGCCGGGTGGTGGAGGGGGGGGGGGGGGGGAGCTAGGACACTGTACGTTATACACAAAACTTGCCATGAGCGGCAGGCCGGGTGGTGCTGGGGTGTAGGCGGTGGACTGGAATATTTGGGAATCTCTCCATACTATGCCTCTGTGAGAATATTCTAGCCTCCCTCCACACATATTTCCACAGCAAGGTACAGTGGAACCCCCCCTCCAAGACTTCCAAAAATCTAAGAAAGTCAGGTCTTAAAAAAAGGGGGGGTCTTATAATGGGGGTACATTTGCAGAGGCTATAAACAGAAAGTCTGAGAAAACAGGGTCCCCAAAGGGGGGGGGGGGGGGGGGAGTCTTAAACTGGCGGGGGGGGGGGGGGGGAGGAGGGGTGGGTCTCAAAAGAGGGGTTCCACTGCATCCCATACGTGTATCCTTCGTAGATGATGACAAAATTCAAAAACAAATAAAATAAAATGCTGTTTAAAGGGGAAAACAGGTTGAAGAATTTGCTAGACTGATAGAGACGAATGGACGGATGACCGGCCGGACAGACAGACAGACAGACAGACAGACAGACGAAGAGCACACGTGTGTACATGAGCACATTCTCACACTAACAAAGATTATTGCAGTTAAACTTGAGAGAGAGAGAGAGAGAGAGAGAGAGAGAGAGAGAGAGAGAGAGAGAGAGAGAGAGAGAGAGAGAGAGAGAGAGAGAGAGAGAGAGATAGAGATAGAGAGTATAGAGAGAGACATACATGCAGACAGATGGACAGACACAGACACACACAAAATCAGGTAGACAAACTAATTGTGGGACACACAGAGGCAAAGACACACCTATAGATCAAGACACACACAAGCCTTCATGTTGGAAAGCACACAGACACACACACACACACACACACACACACACACACGCACACACACACACACACACGCACACACACACTGGTTGAAAAACCCATGCACACAGAGGCAGGTCACAGAGGCGCTAGGCTAGGCACAGATGCACAATTGCAAACATGCAGGTGCATCTTTAAAATATCTTCATATCATTACAATTTAACATCACCTCTATCTGAAGGAAAAACAAAGCAAACCAACAACAACAACAAATGTACCATTTCCTTTGTATTTTTATTTCTAATTTCAAGCAGTTTGTTTGTTTGTTTGTTTATTTGTTGCTTAACGTCCAGCCGACTACGCAGAGCCATATCAGGACGAGGAAGGGGGGGATGAAGGGGGCCACTTGTCAAGCGATTCCTGTTTACAAATGCACTAACCCATTACTTGTGTCCCAGCAGGCTTTAGTAAAACTAAATTAATACCTACTGGAAGATTACCAGTTTCCAGTATGTTAAAATAGGCTTAACCTATCTACTGCTGGACTTACATCAGAACACTAACAGATTAAACTATACATGAATCGCGAGACAAGCGGCAAGAGAATAGATTTTTGGAAAAAATACAGGTGAATGAGCAAGAAGGCAGAAAAAAGAAAAGAATTCATGAAGAAAAAGAGAGCATGACAGGAAAGAGGAACCAAAAATCTACCTAACAGCAAACTAGAAAGCTCCTGCGGTTCCAAAAACAGGAGGGGCCTTTAATTTCATAACCGCAGTGCCCCACTGCGGGAATTTCAAGCAGATGTTCAAACACAACAAAAATGGCTGTAATAGGAGCCTTACAAAGTAAACAAGCCATTGGTTACAATGCAAAAAAGACATTTGTCCAATTGTAGATAAAATAAAAGGTTACATGTATTAGTGTCGTTGCTTAAAAAAATGCTACATGTACTGAATACAAAATGAATAGACTTAAACGTTAATGTTACAACATAAACATTCTTTAGTGCTACGGTTCAAATTGAAAAGACAAAACAGACACTCAATCATTAAAACACTTCATGGTTTTGTTTAAAAAAAAAGATCATGTGGTAAAGAACACTGCTAGGTGTGCTCATTATATTTTAGTGCCTGTCAAAAGCTTGTCTTCTTCTGTATGTTACAAATCAAAGAACCAACATGCATGCAATCTTTCTCTTCTATTGAATAAAACCAAAAGGTAACTTTCTTTCTTTCTTTATTTGGTGTTTAACGTCGTTTTCAACCACGAAGGTTATATCGCGACGGGGAAAGGGGGGAGATGGGATAGAGCCACTTGTCAATTGTTTCTTGTTGACAAAAGCACTAATCAAAAATTTGCTCCAGGGGCTTGCAACGTAGTACAATGTATTACCTTACTGGGAGAATGCAAGTTTCCAGTACAAAGGACTTAACATTTCTTACATACTGCTTGACTAAAATCTTTACAAAAATTGACTATATTCTATACAAGAAACACTTAACAAGGGTAAAAAGAGAAACAGAATCCGTTAGTCGCCTCTTACGACATGCTGGGGAGCATCGGGTAAATTCTTCCCCCTGACACTACTGGATTTCAAGCGATCAAATAACATGAAAGAAACAACTAAGCTGTGTACATAACCACCTGACTGCCCCAACAGGTACTGATATCATCCCCAAGAATCCATACTCAAGGCAGACAACCACTTTTAAGCCCCAGTCTGCGTCAAATGGTTTACAGAACGATTTAAATCTTCTCATGAAAAAAGCAGTTCAAACCTTATGGATCACACTTGCAATAGCATTTAATAGCATTAAATGACACAGTTCGTTTGAACGGCTATTTAGCTTGCGTATGCCACACACCAGATTTCGTGGTTTATTTTACCCCGGAGCCATCGTAAACCCATGTGATCCACTTTCCTTTTTTTTCTCAGAATTAAGTCAGTTTGTGATTACAATGCGACTCGCTGTATCTGCAATAGCACGTTATTGTGTACCTCTGAATTTAAAATGCAACAAACGACTGCAAGTCATACATACTTATCGGCTGCGGTTGGCTACAAAAAAGCAAGCGTTATGCAGAAAATTCGTCTGCTTGGGAAACACGACCTTGCGTGACCTGCTTCCGGGTCCCTTTCTTTAAACTTTCAAAACTTCTAATTGTACTGATCTTGTCTTGATGTAACAAAAATTCTTTTATGATTTGAGAATGTGTGTGTAACAAGCTGTCAATTTATTATTTAGATTTTAAAAGTTAGTTCTAGCGCCAAAACGAGGCGTCCGATTTGTCTCATTGTACATCCGTTCTGACTGCACAAAATAAATACTTTGAAAAATGCTCGCTCTTTACGGAGGGCACCTAGGATGTTCTCAAGCGGTGAGTGTTTAAACGAAAGGGTGTTTGTACTGTGTGTAAATACCTGACAGTGACTGTGACCAGAAACTGATTTGTTTACGTGAAGCTGAGTGTGCAGCACGCAAATTGCCTCCCCTGGACACCACAGGAGGGGTTATTAAATAAAAAGGGTATTCCCTGTTTATATGCAAAAGTCCTATATGAACATTCTTCCCTGGTACATGCATATTACAGAAATATCATCCAGGTTAAGTTCAACCTAAGATAAAACAGTGAAACCCATGGCACTCCCGACTTGTGATAAGAGACAAAAATTAAGGATTCACAATATAGTCCTTACTATGAGCAAGAATACATTACTGTAACTGAGCAGGTACACCTGAGTATAAATGGTAAGCAAGGTGTAACATAAATGGCACAATAAATACACGAAAAAAACCAAGTGGCAAGTTTTGATTTCGATATCTATAATACATCACTTTACACCACAACATTATTATTATTATTATTCTCTTTATTTATATAGCGCCTTATCCGAAGTTCAAAGCGCTTTATGCCGTGTGAGATGGAATTTTTTACACAATATATCACGCATTCACATCGACCAGCAAACCTCAAGCCTGTTAGGCGAATGTTCACCTTTCGCGGCCTTTATTCCAAGTCACACGGGTATTTGATGGACATTTTTATCTATGCCTATACAATTTTGCCAGGAAAGACCCTTTTGTCAATCGTGGGATCTTTAACGTGCACACCCCAATATAGTGTACACGAAGGGACCTCGGTTTTTCGTCTCATCCGAAAGACTAGCACTTGAACCCACCATCTAGGTTAGGAAAGGGGGGAGAAAATAGCGGCCCGACCCAGGGTCGAACACGCAACCTCTCGATTCCGAGCGCAAGTGCGTTACCACTCGGCCACCCAGACCAAATCAAGAGAATGCTGTTTCAAAATCATGAAGGATACCATTGGGAGTGGTTTTTGGACACCTAGCTAATGGTTAAGTGTAAACAACGCAAATAAAGACTCAGTGAAAAATACAACCAAAACCTCAACGTACTTTCTTGGCTGTCTGAAGCACGAGTAAAAACCCTTCATGTTATTGAGTATTTCTTCTGTTCATCATGCAATTACATGTACACATCAAGATTAACATACAAACCACAGTGGAACACTGTTCTTTTAAGACCTAAAACAATTTGAGAAAATCAGGTCTGATCAATGAGAAAGTCTCAAGTCTAAAATGGAGGTCTTCTTCTTCTGCGTTCGTGGGCTGAAACTCCCACGTACACTCATGTTTTTTGCACGAGTGGAATTTTACTTGTATGACCGTTTTTACCCCGCCATTTAGGCAGCCATACGCCGTTTTCGGAGGAAGCATGCTGGGTATTTTCGTGTTTCTATAACCCACCGAACTCTGACATGGATTACAGGATCTTTTTCGTGCGCACTTGGTCTTGTGCTTGCGTGTACACACGGACACCGAGGAAAGTCTGCACACAAAGTTGACTGAGAAATAAATCTCTCGCCAAACGTGGGGACGAACTCACGCTGACAGCGGCCAACTGGATACAAATCCAGCACGCTACCGACTGAGCTACATCCCCGCCCTAAAGTGGAGGTCAATTTGTAGAGGCTTTGAGCAGAAAATCTGAGAAAGCAAGGTCTTATAAGGTGGGAAGTCTTCATTGTGTGTGTGTGTGTGTGTGTGTGTGTATGTGCCACGTGTGTGTGTATGTGTGTGTGTATGTGTGTGCGTGTGTGTGTGTGTGTATGTGCCATGTGTGTGTGTATGTGCCATGTGTGTGTGTATGTATGTGTGTATGTGTGTGCGTGTGTGTGTGTGTGTATGTGCCATGTGTGTGTGTGTGTGTGTGTGTGTGTGTATGTGCCACGTGTGTGTGTGTGTGTATGTGCCACGTGTGTGTGTGTGTGTGTGTGTGTGTCTGTGTGTGAATGTGCCACATGTGTGTGTGTGTGTGTGTGCCACGTGTGTGTGTGTGTGTGTGTGTGTGTGTGTGTGTATGTGCCACGTGTGTGTGTGTGTGTGTGTGTGTGTGTATGTGCCACGTGTGTGTGTGTGTGTATGTGCCGTGTGTGTGTTTGTGTGTGTGTGTGTTTGTGTGTGTGTGTGTGTGTGTGTGTATGTGCCACGTGTGTGTGTGTGTGTGTGTGTGTGTGTGTGTGTGTGAGCATGTTTGCGTGCATGCGTGCGTGCGTGCATACATGTGTGTGCGTGTGTGCATGTGTGTGCGCGTGAAGGTGCATGCGTGTGTCCCTGTGTGTGTGTGTTAGAGAGGGGAGGGTGTGAAAAGGGAGGTTCCATTGTATACACTGTACAATAACATTACCTCTGTTAGCATCATCACATTTTTTTGTCTTGTGCAAAAATCATATCACACCAGAAAGCCGTCATGATATCTACTCCAAGTCACACATTGTTATTGTCATCATAATTCATCATGTAAACTTTCTGCTTGTCTTGTGCAAAAATCATATCACACCAGAAAGCCATCATGGTATCTACTCCAAGTCACTCACTGTCATTGTCATCATAATTCATCATGTAAACTTTCTGCTTGTCTTGCGCAAAATTCATATCACACCAGAAAGCCGTCATGATATCTACTCCAAGTCACACATTGTCATTGTCATCATAATTCATCATGTAAACTTTCTGCTTGTCTTGTGCAAAAATCATATCACACCAGAAAGCCGTCATGATATCTACTCCAAGTCACACATTGTCATTGTCATCATGTAAACTTTCTACTTGTCTTGCGCAAATATCACATCACATCAGAAAGCTGTCATGATATCTACTACTAATCTACTCCAAGTCACACATTGGGATTGTCATCATGATTCGATCATCATGTAAACTTTCTGCTTGTCTTGCGCAAAAATCATATCACATCAGAAAGCTGTCATGATATCTAGTCCAAGTCACACTATTGTCAATATCATCATAATTCATCATGTAAACTTTCTGCTAGGAAATAAATAAGGGTATTATACAGCCATCTGGACAGAACACAGGCTGCCCGGCAGCTACTTCCACACCTCTATTTTATCTACAGTAATAAAGTAATTTAAGGACACAAAAGATGATTGCAGATATTACACTATCAGTTTAAAATCAAGCAAACTGAAGCTGAACTAGCTGCTGCAGTCTTTTTCAAGAGAAAAAATCCAAAGGTTATCATGATCAACAAAGATACTAGCAAACCACTGAACGCACAAAAGATTAGTTGCATATTATTAAACAAATAACAATAAAATAGAATAAAGTAAAAGTGTAAGGACACCCCCTCCCCCCCCCCCCCCCTTCACCAAACACAATGTTTCTCATAACTTGACATTTCACAACAAGAAAAGATCTCTGAGAACCTGTATAAACACTTGGAAAGCACTTTAAATTCTTCAAACACACTGCAGAAAACTCAATTTTTCATTCTTTCTTTATTTGGTGTTTAACGTCGTTTTCAACCACGAAGGTTATATCGCGACGGGGAAAGGGGGGTGATGGGATAGAGCCACTTGTTAATTGTTTCTTGTTCACAAAAGCACTAATCAAAAAATTGCTCCAGGGGCTTGCAACGTAGTACAATATATTACCTTACTGGGAGAATGCAAGTTTCCAGTACAAAGGACTTAAAAATTTCTTACATACTGCTTGACTAAAATCTTTACAAACATTGACTATATTCTATACAAGAAACACTTAACAAGGGTAAAAGGAGAAACAGAATCCGTTAGTCGCCTCTTACGACATGCTGGGGAGCATCGGGTAAATTCTTCCCCCTAACCCGCGGGGGGTATTATACATGTATACACTGTGCATGCACACAATCTAAAACAAAACTAATGCACAAATACGGATTGTCAATTCTTCCTCAGAGAACAGCTAGCATGTCCAGAAACATCGAGTATCTATAGGTATGCAAAGATCAAAGACTCTGGACACATTAAGAAAGAGTTCATGATCTTTGGCAACATAAATCTCACACTGTATTCACATCTCTGACAGCACTGTAATAATCTCATTTCTCAATCACAGCTAGCACAAGAAAAAAAGGAACTTCTAAAAAAACAGCAGGTAAACATGTGATCATCAAAACAGAAGCGTTTATGTGTACACACAATTTTCACACACAAAATTAAGCTCTACAAGCATAATGTGTTTAAATACCACAATGGTTATAAACAGGCAAAAAACCGAGAAGACTGCCTGTAGTGGAGTCTCACAGTGATCACCCCCCCCCCCCCCCCCCATTTAAGACCTACAAAAATCTGAGAAAATCAGGTCTTAAAAAGGGAGTCTTAAATTGGGGGGTCGTAAAATAGGGGGTCCACTGTATCAGCAAAAGACATTTTACACACCAGATTCGTCGCAAAATGAATGCGTCTTTTTCAAAATCAGTGGGCCATGCATCATCAGCATGTCACAACCTCAACGTTTATTTGACCGACGCTCACGCCACAACAACCATGCAGTCATTTCAGTTTTATTGTGTCAATGGCTGATGACCAACACCTGGATTAAATCCTAAATTGTGAACAAAACAAATGCTAAAGTGAACAACGCTGGGCAATGTACGCCAAATAGCAAGTCAAAATTCAGTCTCTGGTGTAGCTTGACACTACCTTAAGGGAACAAAAGTAGAAAACAAGTCAACAATAATACTCTATCAGTTTAAAATCAATTAACTTGAAGCTGAACTTGATGTGTCAGTCATTGTCAGAGTAAAAGCTTACAAAAACAAGGAAAACAGGATAAACAAAGATACAGGCAGTATAAAACCAGTTAACACACTAAAGGAGTGTGGTTCAACTTTGTCAAAAGACTTTGTCAAAAGAGCTGTAAATCAACTGAAATGCTGTCCTGCATGCCCATACGATCAAAACACACTATACCAGAATATATGATACACAAAGTTCATATTAGTATAAATATAAAAAAAAGCAAGAGCTAAGACAATTACAAATCCAAAAACAAAGAGACTGCCAACGTTCCAAAATTCAGAATAGAAAAACAAGAAAGGTAAGTTGTTGGAACGTTTGTTATTGACAAAACAATATGTTACAGTCACTAAATTACTTTTACAGTCATATTGTGACTGTAGTAAGTTACAGTTGAAGTCATATTGTGACTGTAACGTATTGTTTTGTCAATAACAAACGTTCAAACAACTTACCTTTCTTGTTTTTTTTATTAAGACAATTACAACCGGAATCTCGTTTGGCCAAAAAAAAGCAGACAATGCAGCTGTGTTATCTTCTTCCTTTTTGCTTTTGTGTGTTTGTTCGTTCATGGGCTGAAACTCCCAGGGCTTTTACGTGTATGACCGTTTTTACCCCGCCATTTAGGCAGCCATACGCCGCTTTCGGAGGAAGCATGCTGGGTATTTTGGTGTTTCTATAACCCACCGAACTCTGACATGGATTACAGGGGTGGGTTGCATGAGAGAACTCAAATTCCAAGCTCAAACGGTTCGACTTTACTCTAAAGCTTGCTCTGTTAAGAATCCGCAAAGCACAAAACGAAGTCGGGTTGCATGAGCCGTCCGACTCAACAGAGAAAGAGGGCAAGTCGACGTTGTCGACCTACTTAGAGCGTTAGTGGGAGATTCCATGACGTCACGGGAAATGTGGTCAGCAACAGCCAATGCAAACTGCAGTCTAGTAGGTTCGCGGGAAAAGGGCGCATCAGAGACCGTCTGTTACACAATAATGTACTCTGCGGCATCTGGGCGCATTCAAGCATGCACAGGAAGCGCGCGCTCATACCAACACGGGAGATGCCGTGTGTAGTACAAAGTAGAGCGTACGGCGTTATAGTACTATTTTGTGCATTGTGCATGTTGGATCGAGTAGAAGAAAAATAAAGATTGTCTTCTTGATCTTGAATCGCTCTCTACTGAAAAGGTAAACATCGACCAAAAATTAAAAAAGTAAATACAAAAAGAAGATAAAAATACAGTAATTACAAAAAAACACGAATTATATCAAAATAAAAAATGAAGTAAAAACAAAATAGAAGGAAAAGACAAAATCATATAATGTGAGACTAAATTTTTTTTTAAATAAATAAATAAAATTTTAAACATCAAATTATAAAACACTTATAACTATTAGAGACAGCATTAGGTAACAAAAGATGATTTCTAACAAATAAAAAAAAAGACAACAAAATATAAATATATTAATGATTGAATAAATAAATACATAAATACATATTTCAACAAATAAAAAAATTAAAAAAATGATTTCACCCAAAAGAAAACGAAAACAAAAACCTTTTGGTTGCCGGGCACAGATGAAGTAAACAAGAAAGTTGTCTAACTCCGTCGCGTTGGTGCGACCTATTATAGCACCAAATGATAAAAGGCTTTAAAACATCATCTTGCAAGCGGCAACTGGCTGGTTAAGTCTGTTATCTCTGCCAAGCTCAGCGTTAAGCCTGGGGGGGAGCAGGCTCAAAGTTAAGCAAAAAACGCTGTGCTCAACGAACGTAAGACCGCTCATGCACCCCGGTTTTCGCGCTTTCCGCGTAAAGTCAACCATCTCAACTTTGAGCACATTTCCGCCCAGCTTAAGTCGTCTCATGCAACCCACCCCAGGATCTTTTTCGTGCGCACTTGGTCTTGTGCTTGCATGTACACACGGGGGTGTTCGGACACCGAGGAGAGTCTGCACACAAAGTTGACTCTGAGAAATAAATCTCTCGCCGAACGTGAGGACAAACTCACGCTGACAGCGGCCAACTGGATACAAATCCAGCGCGCTACCGACTGAGCTACATCCCCGCCCCCTTTTTGCTTTTGTTTCTCATCTTCTTTCTTCAATGTATTTTGTGGAATATATTACAGTCAGTATTGAACACTCAATCAATCAATCAATGAGTCTTATATCGCGCATATTCCGTGGGTACAGTTCTAGGCGCTCTGCAGTGATGCCGTGTGAGATGAAATTTTATACGGCCAGTAGATTGCAGCCATTTCGGCGCATATTTACCTTTCACGGCCTATTATTCCAAGTCACACGGGTATAGGTAGACAATTATTAACTATGCCTAAGCAATTTTGCCAGGAAAGACCCTTTTGTCAATCGTGGGATCTTTAACGTGCACACCCAATGTAGTGTACACGGGGGAAGGTTCGGACACCGAAGAGAGTCTGCACACAAAGTTGACTCTGTGAAATAAATTTCCGCCGAACCTGGGATCGAACTCACGCTGACAGCGGCCAACTGAATACAAATCCAGCGCGCTACCAACTGAGCTATATCCCCGCTATATCCTATAACACCACAGTAATGAGTACATATTCCAAACACCCGAGAACCCAATAAAACTGAAGGTTCACCAACAAACTGCGAGATTCCATCACAATAACGGATTTGACAGCAAAAGGATTCTCATGAGGGAGGGAATTAATTAAAGCTCATAATAACTGCCATAGAAATATCCAAGTAAATTAAATTCAAAAATGTGTACATCATATTCACTGCAAATAAAAGGAAACACCTGGAAAACAGGCAAAGAAGCAAGAACATTTGGGAGAAAAGGGAAAATAATCTTTGTCTTTCAGTCACTCTGCTTGAAAAAATTGCACACATTTCTTCACAACCTGTAACTTAAAGGTTTTTTTTCCTTCTTCAGCTGTTTTTTTCACAACTTGACAATATACAACAGTCGAAACTGCTTTGCTGTTTAAGCAGACGGCTCTTTGAAGACAAACTGGGATGGGGCAACCAAGCAAGCAGCCTGAACGTCTTCCACCAGGGCAGGTGAGTCTAAAAAACAAACACAAAAAGATAAAATAACTGAGTAGCGCATAATGAGCTACTATAAAGGTGCACATGTGTACACACAAGCTGACACACGCATGCATGCATACTCAAATACACATGCACACATCCACTCATGCATGCATGCACACATGCAGGAACGCATGAATTAACTCGCGCACACACACACACACACACACACACACACACACACACACACACACACACACACACACACACACACACACACACAGAAAGAATACTGGTTTTCTAACAAGGATCATTATGCACTAAGAGAATACATGCCACATACAGGACAGAGCTTCTATTTGATCAGATGGCAATTAACGTACAAACTTTTTCAAGAGCTAAAAGGACTGGTGTAGCTACCAAGGATCTTAATTCTCACAAACATTGAAAACTCAAGAACAGATACTGCAACAAAGACTTGTTCATCCCATGGCATGTGTGCATACAATACCCCCCCCCCCCCCCACTTTAAAAACAGCAACAAATCTGGGAAAATCAGGTTTCAAAACATGGGGAGTCGTACAATTCGGGATAAATTTACAGAGGTTAGTACATGTAACACAAAATCTGTGAAAGCAAGGGGGGAGGAAGTCTTCTCGGCAGGAGGGTCTTAAAAGGGGGGGGGGGGGGGGGGGGGGTTGTTCCACTCTACAAACAAATAACCAAAACTGCACAGAGACAGATGATAAGGCCCAAAAAAAAATTGTCTGTTTCTGGTCACCCGACCGACCCTAAATTTCGGCGCCGACCCTAAACTTTTTTTTCCAAACTCAAACATTTTTTGGTTTTTTTTGGGTGGTAAAGGACAGGGTGAGAAAATGAACAACAAAAACGTGTGAAAACGAAAGTCCACTGACGATTTGTAAATGTGTTGAGTGTCTTGTCTCTATGTATAGTGAATCCAGTCTCTTTGCGCGATTTTTAAAGTTAGTTTTATTGGTCTACATTTGGGGTAAAAAAAAAAAAATTTAAAAAAAAATTAAAATCCCTACCTACCGACCCTATTTTTTTTAGCCATGTTACCAGAAACAGACAAATTTTTTTTTTGGCCTAAAGAAAGACACAGGAACATACTGAGAGGGAAGTATGTGTCCTGCTGAATGTCGGCCCTGGCAGCCTCCGCAGCGTGTTTGATGGCGAAGAGAGCAGACGTCGTCAGCACCAGCGGTGGTTCTCCTGATGCTGCAACCAATCAGAATGCCAGTTGAATGGGTGTTTAACCATATCACACCTTGTCATCCTTTTCTTCTTGGTTTAAACGATCTTATTCTTCTTCTTCGTTCATGTGCTGAAACTCCCACGTTCACTCATGTCTTTGCACGAATGGGTTTTTACGTGTATGACCGTTTTTACCCTGCCATTCAGGCAGCCATACACCACTTTGAGGGGGAACAATCTTATTCAAACATTTTGCACACACAAAAATACTGTGGAACCTGTTTATAATGATCATGCACCCAAGGTACCGACGAAAAGAGGTCAACATAAACAAATCAGAGCAACTGCTGGTAACTTCAGGATAAATCAATAAATGTTACACTGGTAATTATACCTTACACTTAAGATGTCTTTATGCATTCTACTTCACACTTAAGATGCATAACTAGAGGAAAGTATTTGAAAGTAGAACTTAGCTCTTACCTTTCGATCGCAGGACGCCCAACGGATTAGGAGCATCTTTGAGGAGAGCAATGCGGAAGTCTATGGGCAGGTTTTTGGGCAGAGGAGGCTTGTAATCCTGAAAACCATATCATTTTAAAATATTTACATACAGCTTAATTAACTTCTTCAAATTCTTCTGCGTTTCTGAGCTTTTTTGCTCTCAGCGGTCCTTATGGTGAGAATTTAAATTGCCACAACAGTTAGCCTGCCACATTGGCAGATTTGTGCCTGCTAGGTATACCTGTGCATTCCCAAGTCCCCAGACTTGAGAAAACTCCAGATCTTTAAAGTGCGTATCCATTTTAATGCATACAATTTGTTACTTGAAGAAGCTCTCCCTTTAAAACCCCTGCTCCCCCAGATGTTCTCCTCATACGTACACAGATGCAGTCTGGAAATATTCGTCCATTTGAAAACTCCTCCATTACTGACCTCCTATTCTCAGGTCAACGGAGAGCTTAAAACAGGGAGACCACTCTATTTTTATGACCTGAATCAATAATGAATAAAATGAAAATAAAAATAATATGGAACATTTAATTAAAAACAAAACAAAACATACGCCAACATATTGGTTCTTGCAATGGATGAACATAATGCATTATAGTAATTTTTATAAAACATTCAAAAGAAAAGATGCAGAACTTAGGTCACTAAATGCATTGATATCTTAATATCAAGATCTTGAGAGTCATATATAGACCTTGGAGGGGCGGGGATGTAGCTCAGTCGGTAGCGCGCTGAATTTGTATCCAGTTGGCCGCTGTCAGCGTGAGTTCGTCCCCACGTTCGGCGAGAGATTTATTTCTCAGAGTCAACTTTGTGTGCAGACTCTCATCGGTGTCCGAACACCCCCGTGTGTACACGCAAACACAAGACCAAGTGCGCACGAAAAAGATCCTGTAATCCATGTCAGAGTTCGGTGGGTTATAGAAACACGAAAATACCCAGCATGCTTTCCCCGAAAGCGGCGTATGGCTGCCTAAATGGCGGGGTAAAAACGGTCATACACGTAAAATTCCACTCGTGCAAAAAAACACGTAGTGTACGTGGGAGTTTCAGCCCACGAACGCAGAAGAAGAAGAAGAATAGACCTTGGAACATTAGAGGTCTTTCTGTTTCTTTTTCATTTTGCTTCTACTTCATTAAATACACACAAAATTAGATTCAAACAAATTCAGTGACCGCTCCATTTCTTACCCAAGTTCCGTCGGTGAGGGCGACACCAGTGTGCGGGTCATACTTCATCTTCTCTGTCAGGTGGTACCCCAGCCCCATCATGAACCCTCCCTCTACTTGACCAATGTCAATGTCTGGGTTCATGCTGGAAAATAATCAAGTTAGACGATAATAGTGATATATGAACTTCAACATCAGCAGCACCAACAAGAAGACAACCACCACCAACAACAACAACAACAAAACATGTGGAATACACATTAGTAACATTTGTGGACATCAGACAAGATTTTTTAATCTTCATTAGTTCGACTTCTGACCTGGAGGGGGATTCTTAATTTCTCAAAGCAACTGAATACATGAACCACAACACTTCTGCTACCGTGAATAAATAAAATTAGCTGAAGCTCTCACGTTTACAACGTAAACACAAAGTCAAACAATACACAAGCACAACGCTGACAAAGTGTTCTTAACACTTTCGCGACGGGACACTGATAAATCAGTACCAGCGCTGACACGCCCATGGACGGGAAGCGCATTTTTCAGTACCAGCCATAGAGGGTACACGACTCGTGATTGCTTCCCGGTTTTTGAAGCTTGCAAATAAATTGAGTTGTTTCCCTTGATACACTTGGCGTCCCCTTCTGCCATTTGCAAATCCGCCTGATTTGTGTGCGTTTTTGAGGGAAAAAAATGAATCAAAGGCGAGCCTTGTCTCGGGAGGAGATTCTCCGGATGTTGGACCTAGAGGATCCCGTAGAGCATGATTCGGACGTATCGTTTTCGCCTCACGAAAGCGATACAAGCAGTGAAAGTGAGGAAGAAACAGTCCCGTTGTTGCTAGTACGAGTCGGCAAACTACACGTGGTTGGCGGTGATACTGCTAGACGAACATGTATCTCGGAATCGTGCAGGAGCTATGGGGGCGTGGCAGCACTGATAACAACGGATGGCTGGAGCCTTCAAATCCTTTTGGAATTGTTCATAGATGTACAGTTGGTACTTTGTTGTGAAATGTGACTTATATTCAATATGGATTACCTAGACATCATTTGGTGAGTGTTAGATCTACAGTTTTGTTTCATTTGAGTCAGGATGCTGTGAGTGAATGCGTGATTTGCTTGTTTTTTTCTTTGTACTGTCTCCTTATTTCTGTGTACAATGTTAACAATATTTCAGCTAATTCATAGGTTTTACACCTTGTTTGGTTATAACATTATTTATAATACTTTCTGTTAAAAAATAACTTTTAAAAAAAGCAGTAGAAAATAAAACACACACAAAAAAACGTTAAAAAACACAAATTATCCCCCTTTCACCCCCCTTTCACCCCCCTTTGCTAAAACAAATCGCGTGACAAACTTATAAATAGCACGACTGAACTGGGCATCCATTTTTGAATTAGTACACAAAATTTGGTGGTGATTGGACTTAATTCAAGCTTGCTAGACAGATTTCTTTACAGTTACTGATTTTTGGGAAGTTTCTTGGTGGCAAGCTTGGGCAGGCAGGACGTAAACGCCGTGGCAGTGCTAGTCACAATAGTGTTAAAGGCAAATATGGAATACACAGAAAAAACAGCAGCTAGAACGCAAAATCAAAATCAGAAACAAGAAGGGCAAAGCCCATACACTCACATGCTTGACCTTTACATGACCTTGACCTTCAGGGTCAAGGTCAAATAACTAAACCTAGCAATGACATCATACACTAAGAACTGCTTTACACATTTTTCCTACCAAAATACATGTGACCTTGACCCAAGGTCAATGTCATCCAAGGTCATGCAACACAAAGCTGTTAATTCAAGACATAGGAAGTACAATGGTGCTTATTGGCTCTTTCTACCATGAGATATGGTCACTTTTAGTGGTTCACTACCTTATTTGGGTCACATTTCATAAGGGTCAAAGTGACCTTGACCATATGTGACCAAATGTGTCTCATGATGAAAGCATAACATGTGCCCCACATAATTTTTAAGTTTGAAACAGTTATCTTCCATAGTTCAGGGTCAAGGTCACTTCAAAATATGTATACAATCCAACTTTGAAGAGCTCCTGTGACCTTGACGCAAGGTAAACCAAACTGGTATCAAAAGATGGGGCTTACTTTGCCCTATATATCATATATAGGTGAGGTATTGAATCTCAAAAACTTCAGAGAAAATGGGAAAAATGTGAAAAATAGCTGTTTTTTAGACAACATTTATGGCCCCTGCGACCTTGACCTTGAAGCAAGGTCAAGATGCTATGTATGTTTTTTGGGGCCTTGTCATCATACACCATCTTGCCAAATTTGGTACTGATAGACTGAATAGTGTCCAAGAAATATCCAACGTTAAAGTTTTCCGGACGGACGACTCGGGTGAGTACATAGACTCACTTTTGCTTCGCATGTGAGTCAAAAAATGAGAAGGCTTCTCAATTTGTGTCTAACCTTTCTCCACAGTCATAGAGAATGTCCACACGCGACAGCTGTGACTGTCCAGTCAAAACGTCCACTTCTGCCTCGGCCACTGCCGCTGCGTATACGTTGTAGTGACAGTCGTACTTGTCATGGGGGTTGGTGCTGAAACATTGTCAAACGTATCATGGTTCTGCAGTCTTCCAAAGAGATAACAAGCTACAGCCAAACCTGTCTGTAAAGACTACCCAATTGACCAACCAGGTAGTGATACAGTGCTACCTCCCTTTACCACGCCTCTCTTTTACGGGTCCCTCAATATTACAACCGACTTTTCTCTGGCGGATTTTTTCTCCTTCTTTGTCTTAGTATTTCTCACCTCCATATTACGTCCCCCTCTCTGGTACGACATACGACCGTCCATAAGTGGACTTATAACGACTTTTCCCCAAATTATCACGAGTTTGGTTTACTTTAAACTTATATCTCCAGTCGAGTCCGTACGCAAAACGACGCAAAAACGTGCTGAAGGCAGTGAAGCCATGTCAGTCCGTGTACAACATTACTTCGGCACGCAAACGGCTGAAGCAACGGTTTTTCATTTCTATCTCAGGTCATTACTTTCGTTTGACAAGATAAAGATCGGTACGTTGTAGGAACGCCTACCTTATATTCACGCAAAGTTACAGAAACGCCATGAAAGTAATCCACACATCACCCCAAAGCCGACATTGTTTTCAGTGCAAGGTCGAGGTAAATCACGTGACCTTTTGGTGCTGATGAACCCTTGCCATTCTTTAGTGATCGAGTGACAGCTCACATTGTTTAATTATCTTCTTGTTTTATGCCTACAGAAATGTTTTATTAGTAACTAGAGCTATCTGTTTCTGAGAAATTGTAATGACTGATGTGTGTGTGTGGAATATACTGACACTTATTTTCCACAGATATAGACTGGCTGTTCTCTTTTTTGTTTGACTGGTTGCATGTGCCTGTGAGTGTGATCCTCCATATTACGTTCCCTCCATATAACGACCGAATTTGACTAACATTTTCAAAGTCGTTACATAGAGGTACCACTGTAGCAGTCATACTTGTCATGAGGGTTGATGCTGACACATCATGAAATGTATCATGGTTCTACAGGTTTCGAACGAGAAAACAATCTACAGTCAAACCTGCATGTCTACCACGATCGACCCCCTAGGGATTCCCTGGGGATTAAAGGGCAGCTGTTGGGTTGTGGCTCTCAAAATCTGTTCATCAGAATGAGTTCTCATGTAACTGAAACTATACTTAAAAGTTACTTGGTGATTTTAACAGCTTGATAACACAAGTCCGAAGATTTTAGACATGCTACAATGTCTTTAATCGAAGAAAGTTTGCATTCTTGGCTGAGTCAATGCAGCCCGCTCGAAAATTACTTCCCTTGGATGCGTGACGCCAGCCGAGGAATCGGCCGGGTTGAACGGTGCTCTCTTTATGCCGTTTAGTGGGTGCAATCGGGTTGTCTAGTCAAGCCCTCAAGCATACTTCACGGGTAGGTGAAGAGAAACTTCGGATGGGGTGTCTTCTCCCAGGCCAAAATTTTGCAGTAAAAAACGGAGTTTATAAAGTGTCTTCCGTCCCCCTCCTGCTTTTGTTCAGGTGTTCCCACTTGAACCCTGTTTTTGTTCAACTTATTGGCATATAATGTCACGCGTCGAGGGACACAAAAACACACACACACAAACACACTCACACACAGACACACACATGCACCCACAAACACACACACACACACCCACACACACACACACGTGTAATCACACACATACACAAACACAGACACAGACACACACATACGTGTTATCACACACACACACACACATACGTGTTATCACACACACACACATACGTGTTATCACACACACACACACACACACGATAACCATCACAATCACAGTTTGACAAATTCATCTTTGATTTTTTTGCGGCCGAACACCCCTCCCCCATTTTCCACACTAGATCCACTGTTTCATCTTTGTCTTCGTCTCTCTTCCCTTTATCTTATCTCGTCTACCTACTTGAGTGAGTAACTGAAGAGATATTGTCATTATCTCTTTCCTAGATTTTCCCACCGACAAAGTTGGTTTTTGTCTTGAATTCAGTACCTCACACGTACACGGTAATTGGCGTGACACCCCAAGCGGACCTTCTTCAGTGTAAAGTGTCTGCTGACCAGGGACACGAGGGTCTGTGGTTGAGCAACTTTATGGTTTAACCGGGTGGACTGGGGGAGTAGCAACAGCATGTGAACCACTTTAGAAATAACTTGTGAAGGTGGCAGTTGGTCAGATCAAAGAAGAGAAGATGGGAACATGGGTCCTGAGAAGATACCACCACCCTAATACTTTACTTTGTGCAAGAATCAATCACGCGTACAGCATTACAGATGCCCAGCTTTACTCTGCATTGTACTGTAAACTTCGCAGCGGCCTTATCGGGTTCCTCGGATGACGTCACTGCCAGGCTAACGCTGCGGCGTCGTCTTCTTGTGCTGACAGAGTTGTCGGTCGCGGATTTTGAGTCGTTTCGGCCTGCCAACTGCTTCGTTTTCTTGCGGATTGTGAGAACTAGCAGAAAGTTTCACTCATTTTCATGGTTTCAAACTAATGATAAAAGTATCTTCTTCTGGACCAAATCAACAGTCTTTAGTTGAATCAACTCGGAAAACTCTTAAACACGTGTTTGCACGTGACTCCGCGCATTTTTGAGGCCAGGCAACCCGACAGCTGCCCTTTAACCAAAAGTGGTTGTTTTAGACAAGTAGTCGTTATGGAAAGGTGAATTAGTCACATGTACCACACACAGAATTATCAGGGATACTTCTGGATGGTTGTAATTGGCAGGTGGTCCATACCAAGAGGTGGTCTGGAAAGCAGGTTCAACTGTATTATCTGTCAGGAATAAAGTCAAGAAAACCCACTCTTGGTAAATCTGTGGGTATGCATGAGAATGTTTTCCCTTTGCCTGAGTTTGCTCCTAGGTTAAGGATTCTCTCATTAATATTAACAATCCTTAGTATCTTTGTTTTGAGGATCCTTTTGAAAAGTCTCATATTGTTGACACTGTTTTTATTGCTGAAAAGCCCCCACAAGAAAAGGGCAAACACTCAAGTAACTATACTGGAACCCCCTCCACAAATCTGAGAAAATCAGGTCTTGAAACGGAGGGAGTCTTAAAATGGGGGTTAATTGACGGAGCCTTTCAACAGAAAAGCTGAGAAGACAGTGTCTTAACAGAGAGAGAGAGTCTTAAATAGGGGAGTCTTAAAATACAAGTTCCACTGTATGAACCAAAGCACTGATCTAAATGAACAGCGCATTACACCGGCTTCACTTGGAGTGTTAATTGCATCTTCTAGTGTATTGATCACAGCTTAGGCCTAAAAAAAAAATAGGTGTGGTTACGGTAACCCGACCTACCCTATTTTTTGGGGCCGACCCTATAACTTTTTATTACATTTGTCAAAAAAATACCGCCAAAAAACCAAGTAAACGAGTGCAGAAAACGCAATGAAAGCGAAAGCGCCCGAGTCGCACACTTATTTCCCTGTCAAGTAGGTTTAATTTGTACACATTAGAAAAAAAAGTTTTTAAAAAAAAAAGTGATTGCCTACCTTCCCACCCTATTTGTTTTGGATATGTTACCGTAACCACACCTATTATTTTTTTGGGGCCTTAAAAGAAAATCAGCACCATCCGACAGCATAGATATCAGCACTCACTAAAATCGTGCTGAAAGGTCAACACCCTGCTTGTAGCACTGGGTCACCAGCTCTTGCCAGGTAGCGTTCACCATCCTCTCCTTCACTCCCGCCATCCTGGCCTTCAGAATTTCACAGCATTTTTGGACTCCCTTGGAAAATACAGAAAGAGTTATAGATGTTGCATCAAAAAAATAAAGGGGTGGGGGAAAGTGAGAGATTGAGAGATTGAGAGTGAGAGAGAGAGAGAGAGAGAGAGAGAGAGAAAGAGAGAGAGAAAGAGAGAGAGTGTGTGGGGGGGTGGTGGGGGGAGAAGAGGGAGAGAGAGAGAGAGACAGAGAGAGAGAGAGAGTGTATGGGGGTGGTGGGGGGAAGAGAGAGGGGAAGAGAGAGAGAGAGAGAAAGAGAGAGAGAGAGAGAGAGAGAGAGAGAGAGAGAGAGAGAGAGAGAGAGAGAGAGAGAGAGAGAGATTACATTTATTTTTCTGTAAAGTAATCTCAGTAGCTGGTCCGAGACTTTGCAGCATAAAACAAAAACTCGGTCCAACAGGTGCAGTCAGGCAAACTTAAAAACTCACAAGCATGTGCAAACATCAACATCTGTCCAGATACACATGCAGGCACACCCAACCAAATCTTAACCCAACACCCCTCAAGCCTCTTACATACACACAAACACACACACACACATACCCCCCCCACACACACACACACACATACACACACACACACACACACACACAGTCAAGAAAAGTGTTCCTTACGAGAGCATTGAGTTCACTGGTGATGCTGCCCCCTGTTGTGATGGAGTTAGCATTGCCGATAGACGAGGCTTTCTTGACGCGGATGAGTGACAGCGGCACCTTCAGTTCGTACGCACACACCTGGCTCACCTGTATAAAACAGCACAATTTTAACACAAAAAGTTCAAGAATCAAACCAAAAAAATGTCTCTATCAAGTTCTTAATAATTATACACAAAACAAAACATTCTCTTATACGTTGACACAATGGTCGTTGTAGTGGACGGACATACCTGTACAAGTAATACTGAGCCAATCAAAAGAAAAAGAACTTAGATCAGCAAAAGTATCGACTCCTCGATATTTGAACAGAAAGTTCAAGCAGAAAGTCGAAGCAAATATTCAAAACATGTCACTAATTAGCCGATGCTGCCAATGAGGATATTACATCTCAATTTCGTCATTAAGTGATGCATTGATTGAAGCTTCCTGCATGTTTATTAGCCGATCTTCAGGTGAATACGTAGCTTTTGTTTGTTTTTAACTGAATCAACATTCCACAAACTAACCTTTTCTTGCAGTTCTCACAAGCAGCAGAAAGTACAATCTCAGTTTCTGATCAAGCATATATTTCTCCCTCACACTTTGATCATGAACGCAGAATATGTTTTAGAGCTGCAAATGGTAGAACTTTTAACTTGTAGAGAATGAGAAAGAAGATTTTGGATTGGATATATGCATGTTCAACCTTCTCTTCTTCTTCTTCGTTCATGGGCTGAAACTCCCACGTTCACTCATGTTTTTGCACGAGTGGATTTTTACATGTATTACACAGTTTTTAAGCCGCCATTCAGGCAGCATACGCCGATTTCGGGGGAAGCATGCTGGGTATTTTTATGTTTCTATAACCAAATGTGCGCACTTGGTCTTGTGCTGGAGTATACACACGAAGGGGGATAAGGCACTAGCAGGTCTGCACATAAGTTGACCTGAGAGAATGGATAAATCTCCACCCTTCCCACAAGGCGGCCGCAGCCGGGATTTTAACTCAAGACCTTCCGATTAGGAGGCCGATGTCTTATCCACTACGCCATTACGCCCGTCAATTTGATCAATCGCCCTACAATCATGTGCAAGGAGAAAAGAAAAATGAAAAACACAAAACAATATGGATACCTTCTGATTGATCCCTTGGCCCACTTCAATACCACCATGCTCGATGGCGATGGTGCCGTCAGAGTGGTAAATGGAAACCAGCACGCTGAAGTACGCCCCTTGCCAGGCCAGTCCGAATCTTGTGGGTATCAGTGATATACCTTGCTTCTTCCACCTGTTGGCCTGCATCATTACAACAGCTGGTTTTAAGCATTAAGTAACTTTATATAATTCATTTATGCCATGCATGGGTATCAGGGATATGCCTCGCTTCTTTCACCTGTTGGCCTGCATAGACATTACAACAACCGATCTCAAGCATACTTTAAATAATTCATCTCTTGTGTACAGAATAATTTATCTATGTATGTTTTTGTGAGGCGCTTAGAACTGTTTTAGGATTTGTGCCATGCATGGGTATCAGGGATATGCCTTGCTTCTTCCAGCTGTTGGCCTGCATTATTTAAACAGCTTGTCTCAAGCATACTTGAAATAATTAATCTCTTTTGTACAGAATAATTTATTTATGTATGTTTTTGTTTGTGAGGTGCTTAGAACTGTTTTAGGATTTGTGCCATATAAACATCCTCATTATTATTATCATTTTATAATCAGTGACTGCACTAGCCTATAATTATGCCAAACCAGGATTTCTCTATTACAGTACTGGTACCAGCTCTCACAAGAGGATGCCCTTGAGATCTGCAAAAAGTGTCCCTACCCTTGCAGGTTGTCTTTCATTTGAGAGATTCTTTGGTTGAATTAATATAGACAAATGGAACACAAGGAATGTCCTTTATTGGGAGGTCTCCTCCTATCAGAGGGGCCTAGCTCACATTACAAGGACCAATGTACTGAATGTTTTGGCTCTCGTTCTTGCACAAACAGGTTTCTCGTGCAATATGAACCAGTCAAACCAAGTTGAAAACACGTACATCATGGTAACTTTGGAATTTTTTGATTAATCAATTTCTTAACAAGCCTCCATGAGCAGCTTTCAAGATATATTTCATCACAAATTCATACTTTGCCCAGAGAGCCCCCAGGCTGTTCATTGTTGGTTTGTGACCAAGTCTAGAGATGGTCTGATCCCCTGTAAAAGTCTCGCCAGATCTGAGATGAGACAAGATGGCGTGTGCCTTTAATCTCACACACACACACACACACACACACACACACACACACACACACACACACACACACACACACACACACACACACACACACACACACACACACAATTCCAAATGCATTCAAAACTTACAGAACTGACCAGCTGACAATTTTTCAGGTATTTCCACACAAAACTGGTAAAATACCTACATTTTTCGTTAATACAAACACTGCCTGAACAAACCTTGTTGAACTGAAGCACCTTCTCTTTCCGCGAGTCAAAGTCGGAAGTCAGCCTGAGTTGTTGAACGATGGGGCGAATGTTGCAGTAGTCTAGCTTCATGCCATTGGCCGTTACCTGTAGGATCATATTACAATTCAGTGAAACCCCCCTTTTAAGACCTAAAAAAAATCTGAGAAAATCAGGTCTTAAAAAGGAGGGAGTCTTAAAATGGAGGTAAATTTGCAGAGGTTATAATTTTATAAACAGAAAATCTGAAAAGGCAAGGTCTTAAAAGGGAGGAAGTCGTAAATTGGGGGGTCTTAAAAGGGGGGTTCCACTGTAATACGCTTGTGAACAATAGTGCACACTTCCCGACTCCTTCCCAAGACCACGTGGTTTAACGCACACATGCACACAGACTGCATTTTTATAGACACACACGTACACACACACACACACACAGGCACACAGACTGCATATATAGACACACACACACACACACTGCATATATAGACACACACACATACACAGACTGCATATATAGACACACACACACACACAGACTGCATATATATAGACACACACACACACACACAGAACACATATATAGACACACACAGGCACACAGACTGCATATATAGACACAAACACACACACACACACACAGACTGCATATATATAGACACACACACACACACAGACTGCATATATAGACACACACATACACACAGACCATATATAGACACACCCACACACACACAAACAGACTGCATATATAGACACACACACACACAGACTGCATATATAGACACACACATACACACAGACCATATATAGACACACCCACACACACACACAGACTGCATATATAGACACACACACACACATAGACTGCATATATATAGACACACACACACATACTGCATATATACACACACACACACACACATGCACACAGACTGCATATATAGACACAAACACACACACACATGCACACAGACTGCATATATAGACACACACACACACACATGCACACATACTGCATATATATAGACACACACACACACACACAGACTGCATATATAGACACACACACACACACACACAGACTGCATATATAGACACACACACACACACACACACACACACAGATTGCATATATAGACACACACACACACACACACACACACACAGAGACTGCATATATGGACACACACACACACAGACTGCATATATAGACACACACATTAACACAGACTGCATATATAGACACACACAGACTGCATATATAGACACACACACAGGCACACAGACTGCATATATAGACACACACACACACACACACAGACTGCATATATATAGACACACACACACAGGCACACAGACTGCATATATAGACACACACACATGCACACAGACTGCATATATAGACACACACACACATGCACACAGACTGCATATATAGACACACACACACATGCACACAGACTGCATATATAGACACACACACACACACACACACACAGACTGCATATATAGACACACACACACACACACAGGCACACAGACTGCATATATAGACACACACACACACAGGCACACAGACTGCATATATAGACACACACACACAGGCACACAGACTGCATATATAGACACACACAGGGACACAACCACACACACAAACTCTCTCTCTCAAACAGACAGACGGACAGACAATTGAAAGGCAGAGACAGACAGACCGCAGACACACACAGGCAGGCACACTTAAGCAAACATCTCCACAACAAACACAATGACGTCATAGATTTTCTGTTCACAACATTTGCAATTTATTTACCTCCGTTTCAAGAATCCCTTCTTTTCAAGACTTGATTTTCTCAGAATTTGTGTAGTCCAAATAAAACTAAAAGGGCGAGGGATTACCAACCTAATTGTGTCACGGCTACTCATTTATCTGGATTTCTAGGTGTGTCACTGACTGTCGTGAAGTGAAATTATCAAACCCATATGACTGTACAGCAGGAATGATCATGTCTTTATTTGCCAAATCATTTCCCAGACACACTGACAACCCATACAAATGATGTAAGGCAAGTGCATGAGTAGCTGCATGTGGGGAAAGTTACGAAAGTTGCTTGAATGACGCTTGCCTCTCGAGTGGATATGTCCAATAAATCGTCAATTTAACCTACCTGTCCTTTCTCGTACATGTTGGCCATCCTGACTTGAACAGGGTCCATCTTCAGGGACTTGGCAATGTGCTCCATGATGGTTTCAATGATGAACTGGGCTGGCACAGATCCTGCACATGAAAAGTCAATCTCTCCAAAACCAATGTTCATGATAAGCTGGAACTGTTTGTGTGTGTGTAAATAGTACTGTTGACACGTTTTTATATATACCGGTAGAAGCCTACTGTGGTTCTTGTGCTTAGGCTGTGTATTGGACTGTCACTGTATGCCTGCATTATTAGTTGTCAGTAATTATTACATGTGCTGATTGTTCTCTTTGCCTGCGCGCGTATAGTATGTTGGTTATGTTTGGTCATAGTATGTTTGTTTATGTTTGGTCGTTATTTTTGCCTGTGCGTGTATAGTATGCTTGGTCGTTTTCTTTGCCTGTGCATGTATCGTTTGTTGGTTATGTTTGGTCGGTTTCTTTGCCTGTGCGTGTATAGTATGCTTGGTCGATGTATGTATTGTAAAGCGCTAAGAGTAGACATTTTTCTAGAATAGCGCTATAAAAGTTTGCATTATTATTATTATTATTCACTTGGAACGGCAACTATGTGGACTAAGCTTCTTCAAAACCACACTCAGCCCCTTATCAGGATGAGTTTTGTTTAGTTCTTATGGTACTCTTATTGTTTGGGGGAATTTCCTCAAGGGAATTCAGGCTGTTATCACAGCGTCTATTCAAGTTTTCTAAGCCCTGAGACTTCTGCTGTAAGCGTGGGATCTTTATCCTGCACATGCATGCACACGACACAAAGTTGACTCTTGAAAATAAACTCTTCGCTGACCTCAGATTGAAACCGGCGCTGATAGTGGCAGGCTGGTTTCAAAGTCAACATGCTACCAACTGAGCTTATCTCCCCATCCCAAAAGTGACAAAGTATAATTCTTTACTTTTATTCTAAATTTACCAAATACACCAATCTGCAAGTCTATACTATTCAGCCCTTTACCGGGATGTGTACTCTGTGAACTTACCTGGAGCCCGACAGTAGGTGTTGGACGGCTTATTGGTCTTCACAGCTTGTGGAGTGAAATTCCAGTTCTCACAGAAATAGGCTGAAAAAACCACAACCACCAGCATGTAACGATCGATGTCACTCACCAAGACAAGACAGATTTAAGTTATAACCGAGTAACGTGAAAGCAAAAAAGAAGAAGAATGATTGCAAAACCACTGTTCTATTCCACTTTGGAACTTGCAGAAGCAAAACCACATATCAGATTAAAGATTGTTCGGTAATTACTTTACCTTACTTCGAGTAATGCATGCAGTTGCTGGATGCATGTTTCAAAAATGAAATAAGGAAATTAAATGGAAGAAAAAAAGACCCAAAAAAGACAGAAAGACAGGTGATCAAAACCCAACAGTAATCCTCCTCCTCCTCATCATCATCATCTTCATCTAACCCGCCTTGTGCCTCAACTTCTGAACATGATGGTACAGAGATACAGAAATAAAATATTGAAACAAAATTCCTCGAGGATCCATCGTTATCAAGAAGGACAGCTGTCTTTCTTTCTTACTTGCTTTCCTACACACATACTTGCTTGCTTGCTTTCTTTTGATCTTTCTTTCACTTATTCTTTCTTTCTTTCCTTTCATTCATTTTGTCCTACTAACCATTGTCCAGCCAGGTGTACATGAAAGGGATGATGTTATCGTTTGGAGAAGCTCCACAGTCGCCGTAGAAAAAAATCCTGACACCATTCAGCTTGCCATCCTCTGTGAATCCGGCCTGTAAATAATGATATTTGGTAAGCTTATTGTCCTTGTCGTATTTCCTTAAGGAAATTCGGGCTACTAGCTGTTCCTAGGGATAACGTCAAGCGATAGTCACCCTACCCCATCTTAATGGTTTTTTGGGTTCTCTCCTGCATGTGTGTATTCATGTTTTCCAACCCCTGAGGCTTTAATTTAATTTGCAGTGACCTTGGGATCCTTATTGTGTGCATGAGTACACATGGGGGTGTTCAGACACCTGGAAGAGTTTGCTCGAAGCTGACTCTTGAGAGATAAATTCCTTGCCTAGTCCTGGGTTTGAACTGGATAATTGCCAGTACATTAGTGAACTAGAATGAATACCCGCTTCGCCGGGTAGCCGGCTTCGCCGGGAAGAAGTACTTAGAGCCGTACGCCGGCTTTGCCGGGTCCGAACAATGGACCCGCCAAGCTTAGGTCCCTCCCAGATTCGTGGAATGGGAACAGCACGAAAATGATTCAGTGGCCATAATGCCATTCCTGACCATATCGAGTCCCATCCTTGTCGACGAATGTAACCGTGTTAATCACCTTTGGAGGCGAACTCCACTCAAACAGGATTGAGCAATTTAGAGCTTATCTGTAAGCCCTTTTGAACTGTTATGGCTTCTCAAAGGAAGGCCAGTACATACAAATACACAAAAGCCGCCAGACCACATCACAAACAGAACTGAACAATCCCCAGGTGTTGCTCACATAGAGAGACACACACACACACACACACACACACAAACACAGAGAAGCCGTATCTATAGAGAGATAGATGACAGTGTATTTTTCGCGTGGCTATAAATTGATTCGACCTTTGCACTTTTACATTGAGGATAATTTACGGGTCCAATTTACGTTCTGGACACTGCGGTGACCTTCTAAAAATAGTAACAGAACGCCGGGAATATCCGAAGATGCCCCATAGTGCACCATACGAAGGAAGGGAGGTAAACGCTGAAAACCTGGAGAAGATAAGGAAGAGTTACTTATAATGGTGAAATGAACACAAAAGCCAAAATCGGTTCAGCGCTGCGCGCTGAGAGCACGTGTTGAAATATCTCATCGATGATATTGTGTCCGGGGTGTAGCTGAATACGGTGTCCAAATTTGAAAAAGATCCACCGAGAACTTTGGCTTTGGTGTGTCGGTATGGGGGCCCGGGTAGCTGAGGTGGAACCAAAATAGCTGAGGTGGAACCAAAATCGGTTCAGCGCTGCGCGCTGAGAGCACGTGTTGAAATATCGACCAGGTTGTGTCCTGTCCCGGGTCTACCTGAATATGCCCACCAAATTTGAAGCAGATCCATCGAGAACTTTGGCCGTGCATCGCGAACTCACACACAGACACACACACAGACACACAGACACAAGTCGTATATATATATAGATGAGCTTTGTCTCACCATCTCTCTCTCTCTTAAGCCCACCTGGTTCTTTAACAATAACATATTTGAAAAAGACATCATATAACTGACCTCATAATTTGCCAAGAAAGGAAATCGTTTGCCTATGCTCTTCATGTTGGTGTGAAAATCCATCTGCAGGCGTACTGGTCTGGAAATAAAATAAACAAAACTTACAATTTTGATTTTTGTTTGTTATCTATACAAGCTTTTTAAAAAGATAAAATATGAAACAGATAGATCACTCTACTTATGTTCCAAAATGAACACACAAAAATGAAATAAAAAAGAATAAACAGAATGTTTAATCAAAAAAACAACTCTTCAAAACATTCACACTTGGGATTTTGTGAATGTTTTGCATTTATTACACGTTTGATTTATTCACATGTCTCGTTACAAACTCGTTTTTCTTTCTTTAAACAAGTACATTTTGATCTTCCTGTGATTTGTCTCATTCAGTTTTATTTTCTTACCTCTGCATGAGGTAGGCAGCAAGGGCACAGGCACCTGATACTTGGAAGTTGCGAGAGATTTTGGATCCAAACGCACCACCCAATTGTTTCACTTCCACTGTCGCACTGAAAATGAAATAAGCAAAGTAAATACATGTATATGCTAAGATTTTTCGCTGCTTTATCTATCCATGCTCCTTCACCCTTCAAGTATCTGCTGAGGCACAAAATGAAGGAATAAAGGATCTTCTTCTTCTGCCTTCCTAATGTTTTTACTTTTATTCTCAGGGTTACCACGACATAAGCAGCATGACACCGTCACCAATGCGTGTGTGCGAAAAGTTTCGGTGTGTTTTCAAGTCCCTAAACTTTTACTGGAATCTTGGGATCTTTAACCTGCACATCAGTCGTTTTGCATGCATTTGCACATGAGGGTGGTATGAGTCCATCCACTCAGAGTCTGCACGGAACGCTGACTCTGAGAAATACAGACACAAATTCCTCGTCACATCTGGGCTTTGAACCCAAGCTGAAAGCCTTGAGCTGGTTACAAAGCCAGCGCACTACCAACTGAGCTATGACCCATTCCAAGAGGATGATCTTGGAACTGTGGGGCCCGGTAGCTCAGTTGGTAGAGCACTGGACTAATGTGATCCTAAGGTTACGAGTTCGAATCCGGGCCTGGATGGCAATGGTCAACTTAATGTGCAGACTCAGAGACGGTATCCACGTTCTACCCCCGTGTCACCACTGTGGCTCATAAAATACCCTGGGTAATTCTGCCATAAGTGCAGGTGGCTGATTACACCTAAACACGCAGACACCTGGTAGCGCGACTCTGTTGCTGCTAGCTTTCCACTGGGAGGAAGCGACCCGAATTTTCCCAGCGATTGGACAATAAAGTAATGAAAAAAGGAAAAGGAAAGAAAAAAGCGTTGCTCTGTACCTGCTCTCTGGGAGGTTGAGGACCTTGGCCACAATCTCTGCAGTGCCGTCAATCCACTGAGTGGTGGCCTGAACGTTCATCCCCCCGTCATCAGCAGGGCAGCAGCGAGCTGTCTGCGTCTCCAGCTGGAAGTGGTACTGTGCCCCGCACTCTATGCTGCCGGACACTCGCCTGGCCGACTTGGAAATGGCACCTGGGTTACACATATTCACGCAATCCAAATAGATTTAATACAGACATGCATGATAGCATGCTGACATGCACGTATGCATCGACACACACTATTCACACACAAACATGCATGCTCACCCCCAACACATACACAAACACACACACACAAGGATGGTAGACACAAACAGACAGACAGACATGCACACATTTGCTGATACAGACAACCATTCACAGGAGAGTTTTCTTGATTGTGGGGGTCTATAACGGGTGGCCCTCACTGTATCCAAGATGAAATGGACAGATAATCAAGCAGATGCAGTGCAATAAAATAATAATCCTAAAATAAAGACATGATACAAAAACTCACCATCAGGGTCACCCTTAACAAGAGGATCTGGCATGACACCAGTGAAAAAAGATTTCTGTTCCACTGCTTCCCTCAGGTTCAGCAATGGCGGCTGTACATCCTTGTAGGTGACCTTGACCATAGACGCTGCTGTTTCCGCCGTCAGGGCATCACCTGCATAGAAAGTTATATTTCTTCTTCTTCTTCGGCGTTCATGGGCTGAAACTCGAAAATTTCTTAATAAATTTTCATTTAATTAATATACTTACCAACTCACATAAATAGCATTAACTTCAGTTTGATGCGTAAGACATTGAAGTACTAACCCTGGAAACAGGGGGAGGTAACCCCCAAATCAAAACAAAACCTTGACAACAAGGCCCTGGTAGTTACCTCCCCTCACCGGTAGCCCGCGCATGCGCGGCACATATCACCGGCAAACTCATTCCCAATGAAACACCACCTTCAACCATTAACAAAAAAACGATTGCGGGGTAGGATGGGAGGGCATTAACTATGTGAGTTGGTAAGTATATTAATTAAATGAAAATTTATTAAGAAATTTTCGATTAAATAACATATTCTTACTACAACTCACATAAATAGCAGATTGCTACATAAGGTGGCGGGAATCTCACTTAACATGATAAGAAACCAGCCTGCTTCAACCATAATTGGTAAGCAACTACTACCATTGCAGTGGGTACTAAAACACGCACAAAAGTAGTAAAGAAAGACGTCTAAACATGACGTCCAAACACCACTGAGGTGCCATACGAGAATTGTCTGGCAACAGAACCACCGGCTAAAGGGTCCAAGCTCAGGCCCCATGAATTCTAGACAACCCAGAGGAAGAAAGAAAGCTCCCCCCCATTTGACTGCCGCACTCATAAGCCTGTTAATGAGTGTAAAAGCCCATCTAGTCAGGGCTGCCTAGCAATAATTTGGTTCTATCCGTTGAAACGCAAGAACCAAAAGGAGCCATGCAAGACAAGTAGTCAAATACTCAAAACCTTGAGCGAGACCCAGAAGTATGTAAAACGCTACACCCTTAAGGGGAAGTGAACACTGACAAAAAGGAGTCTGAGAGCCTTCCTATAAAGAAAGGCTAGCATGTCTCCAAATCTATGGCTCTTAAAAAAGAGCTTAAAAACAAAAAGAAATCCCAAGTTGGAATTAATTTTCAAAAGACAAAAGCTTGGACGCAGGGCCCTACCACGCAGGGCGTAGAAAGAGAAAAGTCTTGTCAAGACCTGACGACGTTCCTCCAGAATAACGAAACATAGACTTCCTACGATAACAACAGTTCGTGGAAAGTCTTAACATCCTCCTGAACTGGAGAATGCTAAAGCCTATGCCCAGAACCTAGAACTTGCACTAATGCAGGTGCTGGAGGAAGGGCTGACTGCCCCCCCCCCCCCCTTTTATTTGCACTCATAGAAAGTTAATGATGGCAAAGAAACCACCAGAAAAAATCAACCTAGATAAATAACCCCTTTCACGTAAAGCCTGTTGAGACCTAGGCTAAGTGAAAAGGCCTAAAATACGCTGTCTTGGTCGTGACTGACGAAAAGAGAGAACAATCTCTTACAAACGGCTAGACCAGAAAGACAGCTCTTAACTCAAAAGAGAGCCGTGCAAGTTCGGAAGACAAACAGATATGTCCTCCGAGGCGAGCGAGTAATAAAAAACGAACCTTTGCGTCTCCCCTCGAAGAGAACAAGAAGTTCCAAACGACCACAAGTGAAACACCCTCCACGGAGTGAAGCACTAAAAGATTAAGGCTTGAGTAAACCACAGCACCATAGTCCAAGAGGAAACGCTAAATGTTCGCAATGAACCAGAGACAATAACTTGCCCCTTGTTCAAAGGATAGAGCAAGACAAATGTCGGAAAACATCTGGCCTTGCTAGACTCTCCCACAAAAGAGTCAAATGACTTAAAGCCGAAAACAAAGGCAACAATTTGCAGGTCGGCGAGAATGCAACCTCTCATCAAGAGATGAACCGAGATTGCTCATCAAAACCAAAGCGACTTTAATCGAAAGAGGCAAAAGTCTAACTCAATACTCACTAGCAATAAGCTATGAAATTTAATCGACAAGAAAGGAAGCAAGCATACAGTGGGAGCTAGCTGTAGTGCCGAACGTGGAACGATCAGAGCCTAAGTTTGTCAACACAGAACTGAAAAGGACAAACCATGTAGCGACCGTTAAAACATAATGTCGCTATGTCGCGATCTCCTACCGAAAACAAGTGATACCTGAGAAAAAGATATCAAGCCCTCATCGGTGAGAAAAATCTCAAGAACGAGCAAACGTGTTCCTGAAGTACCCAAACTACCAGAACACTCACCCTCTAATGAACCAAGCTGTGAACCCAACATGATCCAAACGGTTAGCCAAAAGTAGGCTACTGCTGGTGCATGACCTGCTTGAGCAACTACCCAATCAAGACCGAGCGAATGACGCAGTAAAACTTCCTGCGTTAAGAGTCCAAGTCTAGCAAAGACAAGCACTCATAACTTCGTGGGTCGTGGCAGAAAGCACCAATGAATGACTATGACTATGAACTGGACCGTCGCTACCCGTAGGTAAGACAAAGTCGCCGAAACCGGCCGTCATGTTGCCCCCAAACTGACTTCAGACGCTTCTTGTCAAACAGAGGAAGTCACAAGAAAGTCCGAACAACCTCCTCGAGAGGACAAAAACGATGAACGCTCAAAAACCGACAGCTGTCGTGAACTAAGGAGCATCCTTAAGAAAAATCCGGAATAAATTTCGCCGCCAATCAAGAAACACCCTGAATATGGCCGAAAACCCAGAACGCGTCTGATCCGCTGAGAGACTAAAAGTCAGACGCGGGGACCTACGCAAACAGTAATCATAGATGCCATCACGTACAAAACCTTACCATCCTAAACAGCCGCAGCAGAACAGGAAGTAAGATACACGGCATCACTGCTCCCAACAACCTGGACCCCAAAGGGTTGACATCAGAAGTTGCGGACAGGCAAGAACAAAGTGCTACGATTACCTGGAACGTCAAAAAAAACGAACCAGAAAAAGGCAAAATCCCTAGTACAAAACACCCGCAACACCTTGACAGTGTGGGTTGATGCTAATGCGTACAGTCCTTCACTCCGAAAACAGAAGTGAGAGACGGGATACCAAAACCACCAACAACCTGAAACCCAAAGGGTTGACATTGGAAGCCTACTAGGCAAAGAGTCCTTGTTCCCAGAACCATCATTGGCCGAAGCCGTAAATGATTGTCCCCCAACGCAGGAGTGACCTGAAGCGGGGAACTCGGAAGTGCAAAAGGATCAAAAGAATGATTGGGCTTCCCGTTCAGCTTTGGTTACGAAGCATGAAAGACGACGTGCGAGAACAATTGCTCGGAGAAGCCAGCCATGGCTGAACAGACTCCGACACATCCCCATGAGCAGTGAACAGAGGAAAGATGCTAACAGCACCGGAACTCAACACCTTAGCCATCTCATAGGCTACAGAGGGCGACTCCCGAAACCGGAAGTGAACGCTAGTCTCATTGTCACCCTAGAAATCGCCAAATGCGAAAGGTGGTGCCGCTAAACGAGAAGACGAAGTTGTTACCCCTTCTGCAAAGTATCGAGAGGTAACCTCAGCGGCGGCATACAGCGCGCGCAAGAACCTCCTCTCAACTCGAAAGTTGTGTTCCGCCTCGGAAGAGTCATCACAATCCTCGACAACATCCACATCATCAACAAAGATGTCTGATGAAGCCCGATCATGACCGGAACCATCATTGCCCCGCAACGGAACTGATGAACTCGCCGTAACGGAACCCTGTGTAACCACACCAAGGAGGACCGGCAAAGCCGAGCTGCTACCATTGCCCGGAACCAGAGGTAGCTGGCAATTCGGAAGGGAAGGCGACCGGAAACACACCTGTGCTCCGCCCGGAAGCTGACCCATCCTGTCCCCCACCGTACGCAACCGCCTGAGCGGAAGCGTAGGCAGGAAACGGATTGCCGTTACCACCAACGACCGGAACCCCCGTAGGCTGTGAACCGGAAGTCGATGGTAACGATTTGAAAGTGCCACGATCTCCCGAAAGAAACCCTGTGGCCGGAAATCCCTTTGCCGAAGCAGTTGAACCCGAGTACGAGGGACCGGACGTACCAGCCCCAGCGTCAAGGGTGGAATAACCGTCGAGACAAACAACACGCTCGTGTGCTGAGTGCCCCAAACTTCCAAAAGTCTACCCCGGAACCGGCGGACCGGAACCAGCGGTAGCTGGCAATCCGGAAGGGAAGGCGACCGGAACACACCTGTGCTTTACCCGGAAGCTGACCCAACCTGTCCCCCACCGTCCGCAACCGCCTCAGCGGAAGCGTAGGCAGGAAACGGATTGCCGTTACCACCAACGACCGGAACCCCCGTAGGCTGTGAACCGGAAGTCGATGGTAACAAAATGAAAGTGCCACGATCTCTCGGAAGAAATCCTGTGGCCGGAAATCCCTTTGCCGAAGCAGTTGAACCCGAGTACGAGGGACCGGACGTACCGGCCCCAGCGTCAAGGGTGGAATAACCGTCGAGATGAGCAGCACGCATTTGCGCCGAACACCCCGAACTTCCATGAACACGTACCTGATCGGCCGAAGCCGAAAGCTGAGGAACAGCAACGTCCGCCGACGTAATCGTAGCGGAAAGAACAATCCTCGACAAAGAGGAAGCGTTGCCAACCCCTGGAGGCAAAGCTGGAATGGTGGAGGAAGACACACCCCTGTCAGTTGCCAGCATCTCCCTCATTTGATCCTAGAAAGTAGAAAAAAAGAGCAAACAATTCATCGCGCGAGACCGCCTGGGTCTCTTTCTCCTGCGGCGACAAAACGGGCAAGCTAGCAGGAGGATCAAACGAAACACGCAACGACTCCTTGCTCACAGGATCGAAAATTTCGCAAAAATAATTACAAAATACTAAAATGCAAATGGCGGCATGCACCCGTAACACCGGGCACTGCCTACACTAGGTTGAAGCAACAAAAAACTCCAGAAAACGGAGCCAAAAGTTCAACAACCGGCAGAAAAAATAATGCAAATGGCGGCACGTCACAACGCAAGTCCGCCATGTTGACGACTAGAACTCCGTCAAGACGGAGACATGTAGTAAAAAACAGAATACCAACACACAAAGGTCGGCACAGGTAAAGACAAAATAATCTGTAAAAGATAAGTCATAAGACCTAAGCTTACACAACAGATCAAACTGCTCAGCAGGTAACAAAGTACCCTGCCCGACAGAGCTAACGCTAAAGACCGCCATGTTGAAACTACAACTCCGAGAACGGAGAACAAGCTTTAACATAACACGAACAAAGGCGGCGCAAGCTCAACCAAGCCTGTAAGGAGTAAGTCACTAGACTTAAGCTTAACGAAAGAACACACTGCTCAGCAGGGAAACGAAAGTCGCCTGTCTGGCAGCACTACAGTAATAGTCGCCGAGTTAAAAGTACAACTCCGTAAGACGGAGCACGAAGTACAAAGCCATTTACCAACAAATGCAAATGGCGGCACAAGCTATAACAAGAAAACGTTACAGATAAGTCACTAGACTAAGCTTGAACAACAAAATAACTGCTAGGCGGGAAAACAAAAGTCACCCGCCTGGCAGCACTACAGTAAAATCCGTGTAAACAGAACGACTCCGTAAGACGGAGCACAAAGTACGACGCCATTTACCAACAAATGCAAATGGCGGCACAAGCTATAACAAGAAAACGTTACAGATAAGTCACTAGACTAGGCTTGAACAACAAAATAACTGCTCAGCGGGAGAGACAAAACATGTCTGAGAGAGCAACAGCTCTCTCCCGCCCAAGTGAAAACCAAAACAAACTCCGAGAAACGGAGAAAGACATTTTCACAAGTGAACAGTACCATAAACAAACGTTGTAAACCAGAAAGATCTCACCAACAGCTAGCAAGATGAACCAGGGTCAAAAGGTCGTCCTCACAGGAGACCCAAGGCTGAAAAGCCCAGCAAGTACCAACACGTCTGTACAGCACGGTGTTGAAGAAGGGAATGAGTTTGCCGGTGATATGTGCCGCGCATGCGCGGGCTACCGGTGAGGGGAGGTAACTACCAGGGCCTTGTTGTCAAGGTTTTGTTTTGATTTGGGGGTTACCTCCCCCTGTTTCCAGGGTTAGTACTTCAATGTCTTACGCATCAAACTGAAGTTAATGCTATTTATGTGAGTTGTAGTAAGAATATGTTATTTAATCCCACATACACTCTTGTTTTCTGCACGAGTTGGTTTTTATGTGTATGACTGTTTTGTACCCTGACATTTTAAGGCAGCCATACGCCGCTTTCCGGGGAAAAAGGTTATACATTTCCATTCCTAACCAATGCAGCATTCAGGGATGTTACCGTATTTATATATAAAATAAATATATCAAGGGACTGAAACTTCTCTGGCGCGAGGAATAGACACAATTAATCTTACCCAACTGCTAGGAGATGCATGAACCATGCAGTGTCATTATCTTAAATGGTAAGACCAAGACCAAGACCCCCCCCTCCCTCCTTTCATGTTTCGCTTATACATCAAACAGACAGACAGACAGACAGACAGACAGATGCATGTGTGAATGTATGCGCACCACACACACACACACCTTCGCGCGCACACACACAAACAAGATCCCTCTTTCTCTCTCTTAAACACGGCTCTCCCAAAGGGCAAAGTCCATATATACCAGAGGGTATTTTTCTCCAGTACACCCAAAAGCTCATGAAAAAAGTAGGAAATGAACAACTCATTTTAAAGCAGACCGCCTGACTGATTAAGAAATAGATCTATGGTAGAACTAATGAGAATGTGTGCACTCACTGGCAACAATCAGCCCAATGGGTTGTCCAGCGTACAGAATATTGCCACTGCTGAAAATCTGTGTGAAAAGAAAAGCAAACAAACAAACTCAAGATAAGCAAAACAACTAAAACAACAACAAAAATGGCATCAAAACCCCAATTCTAATTAATCCATAGACTTACAAAGCCACTGCTGGACATAGCTCGTTTGGTTTACTCACACTATGTATTTATACCAGGGACCATAGTAAGCTACTCAGCTGTCGCTCTCATAAGCAGACACCGATTCTTTGGCCATTGCAAATCTGTTCCTACAATGCAGGTGGACTCTCCTGGGAAGGATACCCCACCCCCCCCCCCCTTAATTCTTTCTATAATCAGTTTTGAAACTCTGGGCGCTTACATAGGGCTCAAGAGTGATCTAATTGCAAATTACACATTGAAAGAAGCATTGTAATCTTTCATATTTTGCTGTTCGTCTTTCATGACGTTCTTTATTTTCAAAACACAATCTAATAAAATAAAATAAAGGATTTTCAAGGCGCAAGATAAAGTCTAGCTCTTACCTCTTCTTTGACACCATAAGTAGACGATGGCATGAAGTTGTTCTCTCCTTCGGGTGGGAAGTCCTCCGCGGATATAAACTTGTAAACACCTGTCATTTTCTGTCATTTGGAAACAAGGAGAACGTTCTTTTTAAATGTTTCAGGACACAGCAACTACACAAATTATGCAAACAGTGTTACACCTGTTTTCTTCTTTTCTGCTTTAATTTTTTTCTTCTGATATTGCTGTTTTTGTTTAATCAATTCTTTCAAGTGAACACCTTTAAAGAACTGATTTTCTCTGATTATTGGTGGTGTTACAAGAGAGGTACTACTGTACTTACAAGAGCAGGAGAGGCATCAACGGAATCAAGCTTGGCATTGCCGACATCACTGATGACGAAGGCAGCATACACTTCATCTTGAAGAAGACGCTCATCAGCCAGGAAACGTAGCTCACCAGTAGTCTGTGATCATACACATGTTATTTAAAAAGTGAATGTGAAAACACATGCACTAATTAACACAGAAAAATGCATATGTGCAGACACATACCATGAAACAAATCTGTCTCCCTCTCCCTCACACACACACACACTGACACACACACACACGCGCATTAGAAATGACCTTTTGCATAAAACAACCACTCTCTCTCCTTCTCTCAAACACACACAGACCCATGCAGACCCTGACACACATAACCTGTAGCACACCACGCTACCACGCCCTATCCTCGACCCCATTCCTCTTCCTCCCCTGTAAACAAAAACAAGGTGAACATTAATTTTACCTGATAAATGGCAGCTCGCTTGGCCATGGGTTCCGTCAAAGGATACTCATCCTTGTGTGTGCCGTAGGTCTGAATGCCAGACGATACTGGTCGTTCCAACTCTGACCCACCACTGGCAAACACAGGGTCCACTGCTTTTGGGCACACTTGCAGCACGAACTGTTAAAAAAAAAGAAGTAAATACAAATAAATAAGTGTAAAACATTCAAAAATCAATCCACCAATCAATCAATCAATCAACCAAAAATCAATCAATAGATCAATCAATCAATCAATCAATCAATCGACCCACCCATCCATCCATCCATCCATCGACCAACCAATCCATCCATCCATCCATCAATGCCTCTTCTGACTGTCGCATCCTTACCATTCCACACACCAAAACCAAAACATACGGACAACGCACTTTTACTTTCTGCGCACCCACACAATGGAATTCTCTCCCCTTTCACATCCGCCACTCTCAGTCACCCCAAGCATTCAAACGAGCACTTAAAACACACCTCTTCAAGAAATACAACCCCTGATTTTGTTTTTCTCAGTCCATCAGTAGGCTACATGTAGTGTATTTGTTGTTTTAGTGATAATGTGATAATGTATATAAACATCAAGGGCTGTTTTCAGAATTGTTGATAACATGTTCTGTTTGATTAAGGGTATTCAGCTGGTATTTCCTTGTTTTCACTACCTATTTTATTCATGTTTTTATTACTTAGTTAGTGGAAGAATTTTGTGTAATGTATGTTTGATGGTGTATGCTTTTAATTAAGCGTTGTTGACTATGAATGTAGATGTAAATGCTTGTATAACTGTGTTTTAATTTTAAATGTGTCAAGCGCAAAGAGCATAATTGTAAAGTTATGATGTTGCGCTATATAAATGCTCATTTATTATTATTATTATTATTATAATCAATCAAAATCAATCAATTAATCTATTAATCAATCTATCAATCAATCAGCAAAAAGTTATCCCATCATGAGCTTGAACTATCACTTTCAAAAACAATGATAGCTTCCAGAGCCAAAAATGTCACTTCATTCCTATCTAATTTTGAAGAAACAAAAAGTTTCTGCCATCAATAGGCAGGAGTTGTAAAGGCAATTTCAGCTATGAAAATTGTGTTTTACCAATTATCCAATGGAAACACAAGAAATAAAACATCAGCTGTTTTGACCCACTGGCAGAAATATCATTTGACTATTATTTGACTAACCATGCACAGGCGGCATTCAATACATCCTGATGCCTGGCAGAACGCGACATCTTGAAAGAGTAATCAGTATTCATGGGTGCCACTTGGTACTTGTCAGGGCCGGACCAAATGAGTTGTAAGGGGGGGGTTCCTCCTTTTTTGGGGGGGCAAATCAGCGAAGTGGCGAAGGCCACAAGGGGGGTCCGGGGGCATGCTCCCCCTGAAAATTTTTGAAAAACAGTTAAAATCTGTGCAATCTGGTGCATTCTGGGCCTTGTTTTGAGGGTTAAGAGCAGCATTGTTTTGGTGCTAAAACTAGTAAAAGTCAAAGCAAGGTACATGCTTTTTCCAGGGGTGGGGTTCCGGAACCCCTGGAACCCCCCCCTGGGTCCGGCCCTGCTTGTTAATAGCAGTTGAATGCGTACCGGCACGGTTGGCCTAGTGGTAAGGCGTCCGCCCCGTGATCGGGAGGTCGTTGGTTCGAACCCCGGCCGGGTCATACCTAAGACTTTAAAATTGGCAATCTAGTGGCTGCTCCGCCTGGCGTCTGGCATTATGGGGTTAGTGCTAGGACTGGTTGGTCCGGTGTCAGAATAATGTGACTGGGTGAGACATGAAGCCTGTGCTGCGACTTCTGTCTTGTGTGTGGCGCACGTTATATGTCAAAGCAGCACCGCCCTGATATGGCCCTTCGTGGTCGGCTGGGCGTTAAACAAAAAACAAAAAGTTGAATGCCTTATTAAAATGTTAAATGTCACTATCACTTATTATCCATTAAGAATTTTTCAAAAGCAGGGTTTTTCTCAACCAAGGCTGTGCTGCAGTGGAACCCCAATTTTAGACTTCCTCCTTTTTACATTTAGTCAAGTTTTGACTAAATGTTTTAACATAGAGGGGGGAATCGAGACGAGGGTCGTGGTGTATGTGTGTCTGTGTGTCTGTGTGTCTGTCTGTGTGTGTGTGTAGAGCCATTCAGACTAAACTACTGGACCGATCTTTATGAAATTTGACATGAGAGTTCCTGGGTATGATATCCTCAGACGTTTTTTTTCATTTTTTTGATAAATGTCTTTCATGACGTCATATCCGGCTTTTCGTGAAAGTTGAGGCGGCACTGTCACGCTCTCATTTTTCAACCAAATTGGTTGAAATTTTGGTCAAGTAATCTCCGACGAAGCCCGGACTTCGGTATTGCATTTCAGCTTGGTGGCTTAAAAATTAATTAATGACTTTGGTCATTAAAAATCTGAAAATTGTAAAAAAATTATTTTTTTTATAAAACGATCCAAATTTACGTTCATCTTATTCTCCATCATTTTCTGATTCCAAAAACATATAAATATGTTATATTTGGATTATAAACAAGCTCTGAAAATTAAAAATATAAAAATTATGATCAAAATTAAATTTTCGAAATCAATTTAAAAACACTTTTATCTTATTCCTTGTCGGTTCCTGATTCCAAAAACATATAGATATGATATGTTTGGATTGAAAACACGCTCAGAAAGTTAAAACGAAGAGAGGTACAGAAAAGCGTGCTATCCTTCTCAGCGCAACTACTACCCCGCTCTTCTTGTCAATTTCACTGCCTTTGCCATGAGCGGTGGACTGACGATGCTACAAGTATACGGTCTTGCTGCGTTGCATTGCGTTCAGTTTCATTCTGTGAGTTCGACAGCTACTTGACTAAATGTTGTATTTTCGCCTTACGCGACTTGTTAAGACCTTGTTTTCTGAGACTTTCTGTTCATATAAACCTCTGTAAAATTACCCCCATTTTAAGACTCCCTCTTTTTTAAGACCCAATTTTCTCAGATTTGGGTAGGTCTTGAAAGGGGGTTATATTGTATATCAAGCAGCATGATATGACAAGTTTGCAAAATGGGCGGTTGAGTCACTAGCACAGCAGCGCCATCTTTGACCTTGTAGAAGAGAGCCTGGGCCAGTGTCCGGCGATACTCTGGGCTGGCCAGCACAGGGTCACTGCTTGGGTTCAGCTCTGCACCCAACATGTCTAGGGCCCCTGAAAGTACAGGCGGTACTCACATCATTTAGGTACACCATGGACACCCCCCCCCCCCTCCCTTTTTAAGACCCCTTCAATGGACCCCTTCGCACAAGGCGGTGAAAATGGATTGGGCATGTCATGCGAAGAGAGCAGGATAGTATCACCTGCAGGACTGCTCTTCACTGGACACCAGAGGGAAAGCGAAAAAGAGGCAGACCCAAGAACACCTGGCGACGAACTATGGAAGGAGAACTGAAGACCTTGAACCAAACGTGGGGTACCATCCAGAGACTGGCCCAGAACAGAGAGGAGTGGAGGTCCTTTGTTACTGCCCCACATCCGAACCGGCATAACGGGCAGTAAGTAGGTAAAAGTAAAGTTAATTGACCCCTTCTCTGGGACGGGGATGTAGCTCAGTCGGTAGCGCGGTGGATTTGTATCCAGTTGGCCGCTGTCAGCGTGAGTTCGTCCCCACGTTCGGCGAGAGATTTATTTCTCAGAGTCAACTTTGTGTGCAGACTCTCCTCGGTGTCCGAACACCCCCGTGTGTACACGCAAGCACAAGACCAAGTGCGCACGAAAAAGATCCTGTAATCCATGTCAGAGTTCGGTGGGTTATAGAAACACGAAAATACCCAGCATGCTTCCTCCGAAAACGGCGTATGGCTGCCTAAATGGCGGGGAAAAAACCGGTCATACACGTAAAAATTCCACTCGTGCAAAAAACACGAGTGTACATGGGAGTTTCAGCCCACGAACGCAGAAGAAGAAGAAGAAGACCCCTTCTCTTTGAAACCTCACTTTTTCCCTTCTTCCGTATTGACCACTTTAAAGACCTTTTTCTCTTTTGAGACCTGATGTTGTGCAGATTATTGTAGAGTCAGGCATCAGTTTTCCTTTGTAGATATGTATAATAAAATGTTCTTATTCTATGTTATTTGATTTTAACCTGAGTTTGACAGTCATCACCTTCTTTCCAACTCGAAGTGTTGAATAACTTTGAAGACACATGCTGCACATACCTTTCAGAACGGCAGCATCTCCCAGTGCTTTTCCACTCAGAAAGCTCTCAGTTTTGGTGGCTCGGTTCTAGAACACATGCAAAACACACAGAAGGTATTACAAAAGACTCAGCTGAACAGCATTGTAATCGAGGACTAAGATTTTTCCGATCTCCCAGGTCAACTTATGTGCAGACTAGTGACTTAACCCCCCTTTGTGTGTACACGCAAGCACAAGAATATTTTGGTGCCTTAATATCAATAACTGATCTAATTAATAAATATAAGTGGAAGTTTTAAAGTTGCAGATGTTTTCTTACTCCACTAACAAAAAGAACTTCTTAACAACCGTCCATGTAACTTTAAGCAATGACTAACCTATGTCTTCACAATTTGTTTACAGTAAAACAAATATCTTTTTCCAACACCCAATAACACATTTTTAACAAGAAAACACACACAAAAACCATATAAAACAAACAAACAAAGCTACAGCCATGGAGGATTTTAAAGCAACTCATTAAATATGTACATGAAATGTTTTCAAATAGAAATGTATCTGCTATAGCACTGTCTCGAAACTAACGCGATAGTCGGACAGAGCTGCGCCCCTGGAACGGCAGGTAGTTCCGGTTTGTGTTTGCAAAATGGAACCGCATGACAATCCGTCCTTCAACTTCTTTACCCGCGTAGTTTGAACAGCAGACACAGTAACGTTTCCCTTCACCACTAATCTTCTTCTCTCGTTCAGCCATTTTGGACGTAAACAAAACAACCGGAACTACCCGCCGACAGCGCCGCGGGCTATGTCAGGGACGGACAACTCTTATCACTTTCGTTTTGAGACAATGCTATACCAGTGTGCTGGTGATGCCCTGAAACACAATCCTCGGGATGGTTGTCACAGTGTAGTTCTTGGTGGCATCCAGCTTAAAGTTGAAACCAGCGGTCACGTAGCCATGGGAATTCTGAAATCAAACAGCAGGCAAAATTAAGTTCTCCAGATTGATTAATGGAGGTACAGTGAAATCCCCCTTTTAAGACCTCCAAAATCTGAGAAATTCAATCAATCAATCAATCAATCCACCAATCAATCAATCCACCAATCCAATTCCATCCATCCATTCAATGACTTTAATCCCAACAGCAATCCTACCTGCAGTCTTTGGCTGACACGGAAAGTGTTGATGTGAGTGACACCATCAGTGAACTTTGGCAGCATCGCCGCAATGATGACCTTGCCTTTCATGTCAAGGTCAAGAAAGTCGGTCAAGTTGTACAGCTGTTCAGAGCTATCTGCCGATCCTGTATAAGAAAAGAAAAGAATGGTAAAGAAATGTTTTTAAAATATATAAAATGTTAGTGAAAATTGTGCTCACAGTCAGACGAAGCAAAGCAATGTTAAAAACATTACAGTACACTCTTTCTTCTTTAAAATCATGAACTCGGTCCTTTTGGACGTTTTAAGTTCAGTTTCAAAAATTAAACACACACACATGCACACACACACACACACACACAAACAAACATGCATAGAAAAAAAGCAGAAGACTTTAGAGACAAGCTGTCTGACCTATTAGTAGCATTGCGTCAACAGTTTCCATCAGAGTAAAGATGTCTGACACAAAGTCTGGGTGTTTGTGTTTCAGCATCAAGCTTCCTGCCCAGCTGGCAATCTGCAAGAAGTTGTTGTTTCAGTTTTCTATAATTAACAAGGGATGCGCACCCCCGCCCCCCCCCCAACACACACAACCATATACAAAAGTCTGCTTGTGCATAAAAATACACACTTTTAATAAGCTAACCTGCATTAGTTCTTCATTATTAATTCTTTGGTGTACATGTACTGATAACATCTTTATATTCATTTTACCGAAATGGACATACTTGAGCAAGAAATTGAGTTATGTCACTTGTTCAAACCTCCACTGACCTAATGATTTAATAAAAATGTAGCTGATCATTCATGTAAAAAAAAAAACTGTGGTAGAAATTTACAGCAGATGTGCCCTAAAATGAAATAAATCCTGGAAAAGATCTAAATGCTACAGTATTCATGTAATACGAGTGCCTCTCCTATCCATAAAACACCCCTGAGTGTCGCTCTTGTAGTACAGTCAAACCTGCCATGGCGACCATCTTTCGTTAACGACCACCTGCACACAACGACCACCCAAAAGGATCCCCAATAAGTGTTTTTTTCTCTAAATGAATGTCACATTTTCATAGTGTTCACCTGTCTGTAATGACCACTGGTCTCATATGGGAGGTTGTTATCAACAGGTTCCACTGTATACCTCAGGCCTGGGAATGAGTCAAAGTGGTTTGGGAGTACTGACGGGAACATTTTGCGTTTTAAGCATTTTTAAGGTCACACCGAGGCTCTTTTCTTACACAATTAGAAAAGGACTTCGTCGTATTTACGACGAAAGGCGTATCATTTTCCCAGGCCTGATACCTATAACTTACATTTCTGACGGTGTGTGTTGCCACTTGCTTCATGTGCCGAGCAAAAGCGGTGAAGTACGGGAGATCAGTGTTGTCTGCGTTACTCTCGAAAAACTCCAGCATGTTAGTGAGAGTAACATTCGACCCCAAACAAACCACGTCTGATATCTGCAAAACAAATTCAACTAAGTTGAAAAACACTTGGAAACTTGTCTTTGTCTTGTCTTTCCATTACTGCCCACAATCAACAGTAGTGATTATTTCGGCACTTGATGGGATGTTGCGCAAGTCCAGTAAAGCAGCGTTTCCAGCATCCAAAAGTCCATTAAAGTTCACAGGTTGGGGAGTATGGGGGGGGAGGGGACATGAGTCACAGTGGCTGCTGGTTTAGTGCGAGGCGCGCGACACAAAGGCGTCGACAGTGCGGGCCTCGACGACAGCTGCTGGTAGAGAGTTCCAGTCCTTCACTGTGCTGGGTAGAAAAGCGGCACTCCGATACTGAGTGCGGCAGGTGATGAGGCCGAACTGCTGGCAATGGCCTCTTCGCTGGCGTGGTGGTAAGGGAGCCAGCTTCGACTTGATGCCCGGACAGTGGACGATGCTGTTCTTGATCTTATAGAGCATCGAGAGGCGGGCAAGCTTCCTGCGCTCCTCCAGAGACTGCCACCCAAGGGAGTCCAGCATCCGGCTGACACTTGACGTGTTCTGGTAGCGGTTGCAGACGAATCGGGCAGCTCGTCTCTGGACGGCCTCAAGCTTGTCGATGTTCTTCTGGGTGTGCGGGTCCCATACTGACGAGGCGTACTCCAGGATAGGCCTGACAAAGGCCTTGTACGCCTGCTCTTTCACGGATCTTGATGAGATCTTCAGATTGCGCCGCAGGAACTCTACACTTAAATATCTAACCCCCTTTTTAAGACCCCCAACAAAAAGGAGGGAGTCGTAAAATGGGGGTGAGTTTACAGAGGTTATGAACAGAAAATCTGAGAAAATAGGGTCTTAAAATGGAGGGGGTCTCAAAAGCGAGCGAGTCTTAAAATGAAGGGGTCTTAATAGGGGGTTTCCACTGTAATAAGATAGACCTGACAAACGTACTTTCTTTATTTGGTGTTTTACGTCGTTTTCAACCACAAAGGTTATATCGCGACGGGGGAAGGGGGAAGATGGGATAGAGCCACTTGTCAATTGTTTCTTGTTCACAAAAGCACTAATCAAAAATTTGCTCCGGGGGCTTGCAACGTAGTACAATATATTACCTTACTGGGAGACTGCAAGTTTCCAGTACAAAGGACTTAACATTTCTTACATACTGCTTGACTAAAATCTTTACAAAAATTGACTATATTCTATACAAGAAACACTTAACAAGGGTAAAAGGAGAAACAGAATCCGTTAGTCGCCTCTTACGACATGCTGGGGAGCATCGGGTAAATTCTTTCTCGTCCCAACCAATATGGGACTCCCCCTAGCCCGCGGGGGGATGACAAACGTACATGCAGGGTGTTGCTGATTAAAGTTGAAACAAAAACGCATACATTTAAGATTCAACCCATCCAAGCCTGGGAGAAACTGATTCTGAATTCTCAACATTGTGTTCCCTATTTATTTGTAACACGTTTAATGCATGATCACATCCTCGTGGCATAAAGGTTTTCTCTCATGTATACTTTCTTCTCCAAGTCTGAGTTACCCATTCAACTCATTGACAAAGGGATACAAAATTTGAGAATACTTTCATTAGCAAATAAATTTAAAGACTTTTGTTCCGGTGTCTGTCTATTTGTATATTTCTTTTGATGCTGCTTGGGGCTATGTAAGTAATCAACCCTTTAATGGAATACAATACCAATACATGCACAGCCGGGCTGTAACCTTAGAGGCTCCGCTCACATATATAACTTCAGCAGGACCCACGACGCACTGCAGATTATCCCAGCCCGCTACACGTTGCATGAAAGGAAAACAGGCCAAGTACTCGTCATAATCCCTATCGCGGCATAAATAATAGGCTGTGCGTCGTCTGTGCCGCTGACACTGCGCATGTATATTCTGCCCATTACGAGTACCGTACTTTCCGGGTCATAAGGCGCGACTTTTTTCCTCGAGTTTGACCCCTGCGTCTTGTATAACGAAGCGCCTAATCCGTGTATGAAATACGAAAAAAATCAAAGAGACCGCCTGAGTACCAGTCAAACAACTTGTGATAATGCATGTTTCAGCTACTAGGTACTACCCTGGCCAAGTTTTCTCTCAAGACATCAAAGAGACCGCCCCATAGGTTAAACTCGGTCACTGACCCCGGTGCAGGAAGTGTTTCCTCTCTCAGATCTATGACAGGGGAACCACCTCTCATAGCAAAAACTGGGTCATTGACCCCTGGGAAGAAGGTCAGTGTCTAAACAAGGCAACCCAGCTATCACAATGGACCTGCCTTTGATCTCCCCGCACACACAGAGAACACATATTTCCACTCTGTATTCTTCCTTTGATGTGCGGCTTATTTTCATTCTTGGACCGTTTGTTACCGTATACTTTTTTAATTTTGGTGCGCCCTATCGGCCCCCTGGCCTGCGCCCAATGGGTGACTGGATTTTGTTTAAAAAGAAGGGGGTGCGCCTTATGCGCTGTAGCGCCTTGTAACCCGGAAAATACGGTATTTTGCTGATATGACTCGGTCACTCATAACTCATAACATTTTATTGATCCAACAAAGGAAATTAAATTGGTCATCAGCACATATAGGTCATTAATTAATAATTATAAAAGTCATCATCAGTTATCACAGGTATCACAGTAGATTAGCCATCAGGTAGTTAGACTCAATTGGGCAAAATATAGTGTCAACACCATCAACTGTGCTAGAGCTCATTATCACAGCACTAGTTATGATCAAAGGTCAAACAGTCATCAAATCATATTAAATCTATCACTAAGAGGTACATTTAAAAGGCATCACTGATAGTCTGTGGCCAGGACAATGGCTCGGTTGCTGTTAAAATATCTCACAGCTGCAGGAAGAAAAGAACGCCGAAAACGCTCCGTTCGACACCTAGGCATGAGAAACCGAGCGTTCCGTGTGATGCGGAGATCCATCAGTGCGTCGTGGAGGGGATGCCCTAGGTCGAACAGAATAGCTCTGGACTTACTGGCAAGCCTTCTTTCGACAAGGACTTCAAGGGTGTCAAGGCTCTGGCCTACAGTAGAACTCGCTTTCTTTATCAGCCTGTTCAGCCTGCCAGTGTCCCTTGCAGTGGCATTCCCTCCCCAACACACTGATGCAAACACCATCACACTGCACACCATACTCTGATAAAACATGTACAGCATCTTGTTACACACATGAAACGATCTCAGCTTGCGCAGCAAAAACAATCTTGACTGCGTCTTCTTAAAAACAGCATCAACATGATTAAGCCAGCTACACCTAAATACTTGTACTCGCTGACTATCTCAATCGCATCACCTTTGATGACTACAGGATGGACAGTGTCTTTCTTTTTGCGAAAATCAAAAATCATTTCCTTCGTCTTGCTTCGTCACAGAGGCAAACTTTACTTTTTTTTCTAATAATAACAACACTTTATTTTCCATTAGAATGCAACATTAAATTGGAAACATTTCTACTTTCTTCTTTGTAAAAGCATTTCTCAAAACATACTGCAGCTAGAATCACTAATGTCAACTGTGCTGGAGACTACATTAAGTAGTAAATTATGCTTGTTTTTTTCGCCTTCCCTGCTCTCACAAGGATTGTAAGAGCGCCAAAGAAATAAAATACATCTAAGCGATGTTTTGCATTGGTAATTAAGGAGATAAATAAGTAAAATTCGAATATATTGCTTTGGGGACATTGATGTGAAAAGGTCACACAGAATTACATGCCATATACAATAAAAGCTAAAGTAAGAAAATCTAGTTTTTACCCTCTTAATCATTCTTACAGGACAAAAGTTAGAGATCAAATATTGTCTTATCTTGATAATATTGCTCCTTTCGTTTTTTGACTGTAAAGATTGCATGCCTACAACCGTACATAACCGAGTTCCCTCCCTTAGACAACAAATATTTTCGGTGATCTTGGTAAGAGTTTCCTCCCTTCACAAACAAAAGCTCCTAATCGATGAATGTGTTTGACAGTTTTAGCCCCCTCTATTAAGGCAGTCATACTCTGCTTTCTAATGGTAATTCATTTTCTGATAAGTTGATAAACTCACAAACTTCACTGTTATCTGCTGATTAAAAACAATCTCTCACTATTCAGTATGAGTGACTGACCCTATATACACATCACACGATTGCAAACTTTATTCTAGATATTCTTTGTCATTTCCTAAGGAGACATACACAAGAGATAACAGAACTTTTACGTGACACCATTATTTGTGTTTATGAGGTTCATGTATTCTGAAATTTTGCTTTGCTTTTGATGCCAGAGAATTTCTTTTGGATGGGAGGGTCATGGAGAGATAACTTGGTCGCTTCACTCTTCTTCTTCTTCTTCTGCGTTGAAACTCCCACATACACTCGTGTTTTTGCACGAGTGAATTTTTAAGTGTATGACCGTTTTTACCCCGCCATTCTGGCAGCATACGCCGATTTCCGGGGAAGCATGCTGGGTATTTTCGTGCTTCTATAACCCACCGAACTCTGACATGGATTACAGGATCTTTTACGTGCGCACTTGGTCTTGTGCTTGCGTGTACACATGAAGGGGAATAAGGCACTGGCAGGTCTGCACATAAGTTGACCTGGGAGATTGGAAAAATCTCCACCCTTAACCCACCAGGCCGCCGCGGCCGGGATTCGAACTCACGACCTTCTGATGTCTTACCACCACACAACTGCGCCCGTCGTTTGTTCACTCAATATTGTATCTCATTAAAAGACAAAATCAACAATCAAATTAAGAAAACTATAGAAGTGTTGGTGAGCGTGACAATTTACCTCAGTTTTGTAGAACACACCGATCCCTCTTAAGTCAATGAGGACATCATACATCCACGGTCCTATGTCTTTGTAGACACCTAAAACACACACAAAAAAGGCAAAAATACCAAAAATTGCCTGAACATTTTCCTTGCTGACAAACTCTGCTGAAAAGAATTTTAATTGTTGTAATTTTTTAAAAGCAGGCCTGAATAGCGAACAGAAACAATGAACTGGTGAGTAAAAACGTAAATCTGCTTGCCAAATGCGAGTGAAGGCCAGGACTGTATGTACGTTGGCTATAGTAACATTTCAGAGGCACTTGCCAAAGGCTAGTGAAGCATATGTGAGACTTTCAGGGCTGAAAAGCACATATAATTCTTCCTGTAAAAACGATTCAGCTCACCATTTCCATGGCAACTAGTATTTACATATAATAAGGCAATCCGTAAACTTGGACAGATAACAACAATCAACAACCTGGGTGCTTTATGTGTAATGAATATTACGCCTTATGGACATTATATATGATTGAAAATTGTAAAATCAATCCATTAAAAATTCCCACTCTACACAGCACGTACCTAGGCTGTTGATTTTTAGAATGTGTCAATGTGGAGTGACAGTCGGGGCGGGGATGTAGCTCAGTCGGTAGCGCGCTGGATTTGTATCCAGTTGGCCGCTGTCAGCGTGAGTTCGTCCCCACGTTCGGCGAGAGATTTATTTCTCAGAGTCAACTTTGTGTGCAGACTCTCCTCGGTGTCCGAACACCCCCGTGTGTACACGCAAGCACAAGACCAAGTGCGCACGAAAAAGATCCTGTAATCCATGTCCGAGTTCGGTGGGTTATAGAAACACGAAAATACCCAGCATGCTTCCTCCGAAAATGGCGTATGGCTGCCTAAATGGCGGGGTAAAAAACGGTCATACACGTAAAATTCCACTCGTGCAAAAAAAAAACATGAGTGTACGTGGGAGTTTCAGCCCACGAACGCAGAAGAAGAAGAAGAAGAAGGAGCGACAGTCTTACCATATACATAAAAGCCTGGTCAGATATAAGATGATGAGCTGAATCGTTTACACAATAAGGAATGTGCCAAAATAAATAAAATAAAAGTTCTGTTCTTACCAAACCCTGAGTTCCCAAACACGAGACGATAGTTGTTGTCCCTGTGCTTGCTGAGCAGATCGTAGAGATCTGTCGTGCTGTGTGGTTTGAACCAAAGTATAGGGATAGCCTTATCACATATAAAAGCGTGGTCAGATATGTTCATGTTCATGTTCATGTTCATTACTTTATTGTCCCATCGCTGGGAAATTCGGGTCGCTTCCTCCCAGTGGAAAGCTAGCAGCAACGGAGTCGCGCTACCCAGGTGTCTGCGTGTTTATGTGTATTCAGCCACCTGCACTTATGGCAGAATAACCAAGGTCTTTTACGTGCGATAGTAGTGACACGGGGGTGGAACATGGATACCGTCTCTGAGTCTGCACATAAAGTTGACCCGTGTCCGTCCCGGCCCGAATTCGAACCTGCGACCTTCCGATCACAAGTCCAGTGCTCTACCAACTGAGCTACCGGGATGGTGAGCTGAATCGCTTACACGGGAAGAACTGTACATGTACTATTAAAACTCTTATAAAAGAATCTTTTCTTACCAAACCCTGAGTTGCCAAACATGAGACGATAGTTGCTGTCACGGTGCTTGAGGAGCAGATCGTACAGATCTGTCGTGCCGGTTGGTTTAAACCACTGAGCTCTAGCGGACACGATGTGCAGTGGTGCGGAACCGTCACAGCCAGGATGACTGTTGGCAGACCCATTATGTTGTGAGGCGTCCGTAGCGTGGCACTCCCCTGAACAGGGCTGGCCACTGTTGGCAGACCCTTTATGTTGTGAGGCGTCCGTAGCGTGGCACTCCCCTGAACAGGGCTGGCCACTGTTGGCAGACCCTTTATGTTGTGAGATGTCCGTAGCGTGGCACTCCCCTGAACAGGGCTGTCCGCTCTTGTGACAAAGTTTCTTGTCCAAGTCCTGATAACATAAATCATCAAACTTAACTCTTATAACTCTCACATTCATTTGTTGCACAGTCATGTCGCCTTTATTTAGAACACCCTTTACTTCTTAGATCTGAATAACTGATAATTAGTTAGTATGGTTTGTACAAGACTGTATCTGCAACAGATTCATAAGCAACACACAGGGTTCGTACAGGTCATGGAAAACCTGGAAAGTCATGGAATTTGATTTTTTATTTCCAGGCCTGGAAAGTCATGGAATTTCAATTCAAGCCATGGAAAGTCATGGAATTTAACAAAAATAAGAAAGAAAAAAAAAATAACCTTTAGCACGCCAGCGGTGATTTTCGTTTTGCATCGATGAAGTACTTTAGCGCTTCGACAAGCAAGATGGAGGATGATGAGTTTGAAACTTTCTATCGAGTTGTTTCTTGACAACAAAAAGTATGCGGAATTGGAACGAATTACCCAGGAAGATCTTCGCAATGAACTGTGTATCGCGGTGAAAAAAATGACAGTTCGTCAAGTCACAGTGACGGTTACGAAACGGAATTTACGAAAGTGCAGATGGATACAAACAGTGGCTGGTCCAGTTTAGTGAAATGACAGGACCAGCAAACATTACCGATAATCTGACTGCGTAGCAAATGCTTGACTTGCTTGTCGAAGAGTGACTGCGTAGAAACTGGAGACTCAAATTCAGTGCAAAGCAAGCCAGTGTCAAAACTGGCAGTGACAAGACGTAAAAAGTTTGCGTGTTCGAAAATGGCGACCTGTGGATCTAGTCATGGAAAATGTTATTGAGGCTCATGGAAAGTCATGGAAAAGTCATGGAATTTTGTTTCTAAAAACCAGCGGGGACCTTGAACACAGAAAACGCATGAGCTAAGAGAATTGTTTTTGTCTGGTCTGAAGCAGACAGGCAGTCATATTGCCTAAAATATGTGATAAAGATTTTACTGACAAGCCAAAATAAAAAAATAAATACTGTACAGTGGAACGAACCTCCCTTCAAAGACCCTATCTTGTTTTGTATTGCATTGAATTGTATTGAAAAGGGGGTTCCACTGTAATTATGTCCAAATGGTAGGATAGTCTTAATTAACGTATGTAAACAAATTGAGCTATGGTGTTTTATGTATATAAGATGGTCTTCAGGGGAAAAAATGAACCTTTCAATCGTCATTTATCTGTTCCTTAAACTGACATAAAATCAACATAACCATACCTCTATGTCAACAGGTCCACCAGGCAAGCGTGCAGGATCAGCGTCCACACAGAACGACTTCATGGCATCCAGAATTGACCGGTAGCCTAAAGAAATTAAAAGAATCAATCCATATAAAATAAAATAGCGACAGTACGTGGAAACCTCCTTTATAAGACCGCAAACTGAAAAAAGCAGGTCTTAGAATGGAGGTGCATGTTCAGAGGTTATGAACAGGAAGTCTGAAATAGCAAGGTCTTAAAATGGGGGATGGTTTAAATGGTATATGAGGGGGGGGGTTCTGAGTTTGGGGGTTCCACCGACGGGCGAAGTGGCGCAGTGGTAAGACGTCAGCCTCCTAATCGGGAGGTCGTGAGTTTGAATCCCGGTCGCTGCCGCCTGGTGGGTTAAGAGTGGAGATTTTTCTGATCTCCCAGGTCAACTTATGTGCAGACCTGCTAGTGACTTAACCCCCTTTGTGTGTACACGCAAGCACAAGACCAAGTGCGCACAGAAAAGATCCTGTAATCCATGTCGGAGTTCGGTGGGTTATGGAAACACGAAAATACCCAGCATGCCTACCCAACGACAGCGGAGTGAAGCTGACTATACTCTCAGAGTATAGTGTGGGGAACCCAAATGGGCAAACAAGCTCACACGTAACCAGAATTTCTGGAACGCTGAAGAAGAAGGGGGTCTTTCTTTCTTTCTTTATTTGGTGTTTAACGTCGTTTTCAACCATTCAAGGTTATATCGTGACGGGGCAAGGGGGGAGATGGGATAGGGGAAAGGGGGGAGATGGGATAGAGCCACTTGTTAATTGTTTCTTGTTCACAAATAGCACTAATCAAAAAATTGCTCCAGGGGCTTGCAACGTAGTACAATATATTACCTTATTGGGAGAATGCAAGTTTCCAGTACAAAGGACTTAACATTTCTTACATACTGCTTGACTAAAAGAATGGTAAATGGAGGCAGACATTGTAATGTCACCTAAAGCAAAAGCAATCTGGTACAGTATAGCAGATGAAATGGCAAAGTCAATCTATCTGTAACATTTGTATCACAACAATTATTCTCACCTGTGCAACGGCAGATAGTCGTGTCAAAGTTGTCCTCGACTTCTTTCATGGTAGGTGTGGCTTTCTCCTTCAGCAGCCTGAAACAGATCCGATGGACATACGTAATAAATTAGGTTTCAATCATTGCAATACATGCAGCTTGAAAAAAGAGGAAAACATTCTACATTGGTGCCTGCAGATAAAAAACACATTTTTGGGACCCATGAAAACAAGAAATTCCTTCGAGGTAGGAAAAACACCCCCGTTGGTCAAAGGGAAATAACCATTCTCACTGCCACCAACTGAGAAGGTTATTTCCCTTTGACCATTAATATGTCACTCTATAAGTCCTTGTAGAATCTTAATCCACCAATAACTCCCTAACCGTGTGTTTGACTGGTCCCAATTTTTGTAAGGACCGTCTCAGGAATGTATAGAACCTGTTCACCAAGTTTGGTGACGATCGGTCCGTTCATTCTTGAGATCTATATGCGAACACAAACACACAAACACATCGAGCGAAACCTATACACACCCCTATACCGGGGGTGTAAAAATGGTGTTCCTACATTGCAGGTGGATTTTCATGACAAGTATATTTTGGTCAAGATAATAGACAAAGGGACAACAGAAGCTAGGTGTGCTTTATTAGGAGGTTTCCTCTCATTGGAGTGGCCTAACATTGTAGGCACTACTGTACTTTAGATTCACAACTGAAGCTGTTACAATTCTCAAGCAAAATGATGAAGTAAACTGACTAGCTCAACAGTCAAAACTTGTATTAGTTAAAAATGAATATTTTTTCTTTCCCCAACTGATGAAAATGGAGAGACTTACCACAGACTGACAAAAACCAAACCTGACAGACTGATCAAGAGGTGGATAAGCAGAAAAAATTCAAAATGCCATGACAAGATGACATATAAGAAGCCTGATGAATTCTTCAAAAGATGGGACATACAGTGTACTGTTGACACAGACCACGCAATTAAAAAGACAGCACCGCTTCACTCACCCATACATATTCATGACCTGGGCGGGGCTACAGAAGCCGCACTGTGAGCCGTTGTAGGTGGCCAGTCGCTCCTGAATGGGGTGTAGACCCGACCGTGTGTTGCCCAGCCCCTCAATGGTGGTCATCTCCCAACCGTCACACATGTACAGCTGCACCAAGCACTGAAACAACACCAAACATGGAAATCATTACAGTGGAACCCCCCTTTTAAGACCTCCCAAAATCTGAGAAAATCAGGTCCTAAAAAGGGGGAGTCTTAAAATGGAGGTAAATTTACAGAGGTTTATATGAACAGAAAGTCTGGTCTTGAAAGGGGGGAGTTCTTAAATTGGGGGGTCTTTAAAGTGGGGAGTTCTTAAATTGGGGGGTCTTGAAAGGGGGGAGTTCTTAAATTGGGGGGTCTTTAAAGTGGGGAGTTCTTAAATTGGGGGGTCTTGAAAGGGGGGAGTTCTTAAATTGGGGGGTCGTAAAAGAGGGGTTTCACTGTATTATTAAGTGAGTGAAACAACACCAAACATGGAAACCATTATTAAATGAGGCACAACGCAAATTACAGGATCAAATAACAATAAGGATGCAACTTTTGTAAGCACTCCAAATAGAGAAAACAGTCTCCTGGCACCTACGAGAATAAGAAGGATTACGGTGAACCAGTGTGTTTGGAGCTTGCTTTCCTCTAAGTCTAAGGCTGCCCTTAATTAAGCCCAAAGTTAACTTGGCAAAGACTTCGCAAACCCTTTTTTTAATTAAACAATTCAGTGCCAAAGCTTCATGCAGCGAGTAGACTTTGTAAAGTTGACGTGCGTGCGTGCATGCATGTGTGCACATAGTGTGGTGTGTGTTTGAATGTCTGCATGTACACAAGTGGTAGTATGATGACTGTGTGTGTTTGTTTGGTCGAGTGTCTGCTTATTGTCCAAATAAACCTAAATACTTGAAAGATCTTGCTTTCACATTTAAAAAGTAAATCTAAGATGTTCTGTTATTCCTGCAGCCCTACATGCCAACCGGCATAACGGGCAGTAAGCAAGTTCTACGTTATTCCAAACTGAAGTTGAGCTCACTGACCGAGTTGACCGTGTACACTGCGTATGTCTCTGTCAGTGGATTGTACAGCTTTGCAGTGACCAGGCAGACGCCACATCCTCCCTCAACGCACATCTGCTTGGTGCCACGTGAAACTCCTGAACTGCGCAGGTATTCGTTCAGCGATGTGGCCGGATCATACTCATTGCCAACTGGATATGAAAGAGAAATAAATAAACTAAGAAAACTGAAAAGCAAAATCAGCATATGCATGTGCTTTTCAAGAAAATATAACTTCACACAAGCCAGTGGCAAATGGATGTTCTTATTTATTAAGTAACAACTGCTACAGGAAAATGTCTTAGGGAATATAAACACACCCACACACACGCATACAATGCACACACTGCTATAGCACACACACACACACACACACACACAGTGACAAGCACTCTCATTTTGTAATACATATACAGACTTTGAGCGATTTGCTTTAGTTGACATGTATACTAATCAGAATTTTTGTGCGGATTGATAAAATGCATATGATATATATTATACGACACATAAAAATTGCATAATATTCGCACCAAAATGTGTGCAATGAGCAAGCCCCTGGTGAACACACCTGTGTAGTTTGTGCCATTAACAGAAAAGGTGACAGAACCACTGGCTGGTTGTTTGGCACTGAACTTGAAGAAAAAGCCACAGTTCTGGCAGTCAGCAGCATACACTCCATTTTTCAGCGTGCCCCCTTCTGCTGGTAGGTGGCTGCATGAATTAAAGCAAAGAAAAGTTTAAATAGACCCTATCGGTATTCCAAGCTCTCGTAATCTCTCGCAAGCTTCAGAGCATAGCAAAGCATGCGGTATGTACAGCGATCTCGTGCGAGCTGCACAAGCGAAGGTTCGAAGTTCTCGCGATGTTCAAAGCGTGTCTCGCGAGAGCTGCTCAGATACCGAAAAGGTCTATTGAATTGGAGCTTGATGGACTAGTAGTGTAGTTATAATAATATATTGAATGAAAAATGAAATAATAAATTAATTTTTTAAAAAGCTTTTCTGGTAGCATAGGTCCGACGAGCAAACTGCAATACGAGTTTAAATTGAGAGAAGACACTAAATGTATATGCTCTATGTTTATTTTAGCAATCAAGGTTACGTAAAAGTATTCGCACTGACATTCTGAGTCATTCATTAACCCGACCTGTTCAGTGTTCTGTTCAAGAAGTATCGAGGCTTAATTCTAACTAGTATCAAGTTTACCCCCCCCCCCCCCTGTCCCTCTCACTTTATTCCCTCCAAATCTAGTGGATAAGTAAGACTTGCCTAGCGGAGCATACAGGGCACGCAACAACAGGTTTGCCGTCCATTTTGACTTTCGGTTCGGACATCAGCCAGCAAAGCCGTGCACCTCCGAAAACACAGAGCCACTGAAAAGCGAAGTCATCGACACACGTGCAAGAGTGCGCTAGTACTCTCGCTTAACACTGTCATGTGATGAAACACAAAAGAAGCTGTGTCACAACGCCTAGTTGCACAACTTAATTTGAAAACCGTTGGGCCGAAACAAATACCGCCGCTAATCCAGTTCCTGGCTGCAGTGCGCTGTTTTGTTTTTGTACAGCCTTGACCTTGTTCATTTCGAGCATTTCGCGCGAGAGTCAAAGTTAGTGCCTTGTAAATGTGTGGAGTTTTCCACGGTTCCCAAAAGGGGCCGTTCTCGTTGACTTTATGTAGAGAAAAAAACAAGAAACTGAAGTATGTATGCGTCTAAAATGCCCCAGGGTGTGTCAGGTTGCTTTAGATGAATGCTTTTATTTTGTTAGGGCAGAGATTGGGCAAGTCACGGGGTGCAATTTTTCATGGGGTCACAACTACTTGTTCTGGAATCGATGGTTCTTCATTGCGCACTGTCCTTTCCTTGCTCAGGGTCGACTGCTTTGTTGAGGTCATTGTCTAATCAGGATAAAAGAACAACCACAAGTAAGGATTTTGACAAGTGCACAGTCCATGTTTTATTGTGGTAATCTTGAACTTTAGTGTGTTAAATTCATAACTCAGAATCACAGGGACTCGTCGCGACTCAGTGAGGTGGGCGGGGCCTATGTCTTGGATGTCACTCAAGTTGTGATGGACGGTCGTCTTTTCTTTTGATTGCTGAGAAATGTGGGTCGTTCCCTCCCATTAAAAAGCTAACAGCAACAAATGTCACAGTGTGTGTGTGTGTCTGTCTGTGTGTGTTTGTGTGTGTGAGTGTGTGTGTGTGTGTGTGTGAGTGTGTGCGTGCGTGTATTTGCGTGTAACACGATCTTGGGTAAGACTGGCTTTAAAACACTCCCAGAAACTAAGTGCCGCAGCAAAAACGCCGCGTACAGCCACGAACAGCGCTACACTGACTCACATGTTAGACTGACACACACAAGCTGAAATCCATGCGTGCGTGCCGCGTGAGGGCATGTGTGTGTGCGTGTGTGTGTGTCACGGTGTGAGCGCGCGCGTGCACGCGAGTGAACGCGTGTGTGTGTGTGTGTGTGTGCACCAAGCTAAAATACAAATCCCATAGTCCGGACTAAGTCAAAGATCACGTAACGAACATTGCAAACAAATTGACGAAAAACAGTAGCTGTTAGAGTGCCGCCTCAACTTTTGCAAACGGTCAATA
>NC_090251.1:37545412-37572912 GCF_037325665.1 Littorina saxatilis | reverse complement strand
CGACTAGTGTCTGTGTGTCTGTGTGTGTGTGTGTGTGTGTATCTGTCTGTGCGCGATGCACGGCCAAAGTTCTCGATGGATCTGCTTCAAATTTGGTGGGCATATTCAAGTAGACCCGGGACACGACACAACCTGGTCGATATTTCAACACGTGCTCTCAGCGCGCAGCGCGGAACCGATTTTGGTTCCACCTCAGCTATTTTGGTTCCACCTCAGCTTACCCGGGCCCCCATACCGACACACCATAGCCGCTACACCACATCACAACGCCAAAGTTCTCGGTGGATCTTTTTCAAATTTGGACACCGTATTCAGCTACACCCCGGACACAATATCATCGATGAGATATTTCAACACGTGCTCTCAGCGCGCAGCGCTGAACTCATTTTCGTTTTTGGGTTCATTTCACCATTATAAGTAACTCTTCCTTATCTTCTCCAGTGTTTGGCGTTTATCTCCCTTCCTTCGTGTGGCTTTCCCGTTCAGTTGTAAGTTACTACACTGCGCTGTCCACTGCGCTGAGCGTCTTCGGATATTCCCGGCGTTCTGTTACTGTTACCTATTTTTAGAAGGTCAACGCAGTGTACAGAACGTAAATTGGACCCGTAAATTATCCTCACTGTAAAAGTGCAAAGGTCGAATCAATTTATAGCCACGCGAAAAATACACTGTCATCTATCTCTCTATAGATACGGCTTCTCTGTGTTTGTGTGTGTGTGTGTGTAAGTGTGTGTGTCTCTATGTAAGCAACACCTGTGCATTCTTCAGTTCTGTTTGTGATGTGGTCTGGCGGCTTTTGTGTAATTTTATGTCGTCAATGAATGTCGTGTTCTGTCACGTGCATGTCATGTCACACTCAGCACGAGTAATTCACTGCAGTTGCTGGCCCGTAGAGTGCGTTCTTTCACAAGCAAACATGCTGATTACATAGCGACTGCTTTAACGCACCTCGAGCTTACATAGCCAAGTCAGTGCTCAAATAGCGATTTTCTCCCGAATTCCTGAGGGTAAAGGGGGACAATCACATTTTCGTTGTGTCTTAAACACACGACACAGCTCCCTCTGCTCTTGGCGTGGGTCCAGAAAGGGGGCTAGCTGCCCTTGGTGGCGTTCCCACTCGCCCTGCAGGAGTCCTCGTGTTTCTCGGGAGAGAAGTGAAAGTCGCTAGAGGGGTGAGCTTCAGCTCACTCTTTGTCTAGGGACGCTTTTGTTACCCTGCTTTTATCCTGCCTTTTTAACCCTGAGCTGTTTGGCTTGTTTTTTCTTGGTGACCGTACCGTACCTTGTAAGTGATGAGCCAAGTTGCTAAACACAAACTGCCAAACACCACCTTTGCTGATAGGCGGGAAACGTTCATCTGGGTAGATAACTACCTTCCAACGGACACCACTGCTCTGAGGGAGCAAGATTGGTCCCTTAATATGGACCAAACAGCAAGCGGTTCTGACCGCGCCCCAGATATTCCCATGGAATCACTGAATGAGACTGACCGGGCCAGCCGGACTGGTCAGTCCCCAAAATCCAAACAGCTTAATAAAGCAATCACCAATGAGAAAACCAGCATATCTTCTCCTTTCAAGAGAAAGAGATTGCGGGAGGACGACCCTGAGGGGGGGCAGAGCTCTCCGGAATCTCTTCTCTTCCGGGATAGCCCCCCACGCTCTCAGATTACTGATCATTTTGAGGAAGACTTCACCGAAGTCAATCGTAAAAAGCCCAAAAAGAAAAAGAAGCAAAAGGTCCTCTGCGAGGGTCCCCCTCTTCAGGGAAACACAGGTATTTCCCATGCAACATCTGCCCGGGGGGTCGACACCTCCCAACCCCTAACTGAATCACAAGAAAACCAGACAACTCAACAGCCACTACCACCTGCCAATACACACACACACACAAAACAAAGACCCCGAAGAAAACTTCTTTACCAACCCAAGCAACCTCCTCCCTCCTTCTTAGAGTTCCCCGTGGTGGTGCAGGACCTGAAGGAGGGCCCTGCAACATTGCAGGGACTCGGCCTCAGGAGGAAAAAAACTTTTGACCTTGCCATCGGCGAGGTCAAAGAAATACGCATGCTGGCAGCTGGGAGCGTCCTGGTAGGGTGCTCCTCAGCATCACAACAAAACAAGCTATTGAGGCTGGACTCGATCGGCGGCATCAAAGTGAAATGCCACCGTCCGGAGGTAACAACCGAAGGTGTCATTAAACGCATACCCACAATACATTCAGGAACAGACCTGTCTGAGATGGCAGTGGGCGTGCGCGTCCGGATGGAGGATGGGAGTCTTGTAGAAAAGGGCCCCTCCTCGGTTCGATCTTTTCGCCGTCTTCTCCTTAGGGATGGGAAACCGTCTCAGGCGGTCCGTGTCACGTTTACAACGGCAATTCTTCCAGACAGCGTCGTTCTGGAGAGTGAGGTGTACGGCGTCGAACCCTACACTCCTCCAGTGCGGCGCTGTACGAAGTGCCAGAGACTATCGCACCTAAAACAACAATGCAAATCAAAAGTGCAGATCTGCCCCCGATGTGGCTCCAAGGGCCACGACGGAGCGACGTGCACCAAGGCCAAACATTGCGTAAACTGCAAGGGCGAGCATTCCGCCGCTTATCTTGGATGCCCGGAAATGAGACTGAGGCTGCAGGCCAATAAGATCAGGTCGGCAGCATACATACCATATTCTGAGGCCCTGGATCGGGCGCGGCGCGAGCTCGCCAAACAACAAAATAAAACAGCGACTGCCCCAGCGGAAATGAGGGACTCCTTCTGGCGTCCCCCTCCGCAACCGATCCGGCGGACCTCAACCCCCCGGTCCGGGTACTCTTTGGCTGTCCAGAGACCCCCCCTGGGTGGGCAAGTAAATAAAATACATGAAATCAAAAACAAAATGACCGAACATGACAATACACTCCTTCCAGTTCATGCGGACAGTTCTGCTGCAACCGCGAAGCACCAAACAACTTCGCAAAATCCAAATCCTGGCCCCCAGGCGCCCTGTAAGTCTCAGACGGCTCGGGCAGAGGCGCCGCTTCATGGGACCCCCGGGTTAAAGGCCTCCCTCCTACGCAAAGCCCAGAACAGGAAGGAGGACTCGAAAGAAGAGCAGCTCTTCGAGAGGTTGATGGGGAGAATGGAGGAGGGATTGGCCCAGAGATTCAGAGAATACAAACTTAAAACTGAACAGGAAATAAAGCAGCAGATGAGGGAGGAGCAGGAGAAGGCAGAGCTTGAGCTAGCCGACGCTGCACTGGATAAGCTAAAAACAGGAGAGCAATATGCAAATTTAAATGAACAACAAAGAGGCCTTCAAGGTTTCATCGAGCAGTGCCTCGGCTTCATGGTTAAGGCCAGACAGATGCAGAGTCCTCTCGACCTGATCGACTCCCTCTCAGCTACATACACACAACTCTCCAACACCAAGGTTGAACGCTTCATTCCGGGCGGCGCCACTCTGGCGCTGGGCGCCCTTGCTGGTGCCAAGCAGTTGTCCGTGACGGATATGAAAGCTGTCAAAACCACTTTTTAACCTATTTTAAATCTGCCCTTTAACTTACCTTCTTTGTGCGTGTTAAAATGGCTGAACAAGGTGAAAGCGGTCACGGATTTATCATATTACAGTGGAACTGTCGCTCTATCAACTCTAACTTCTCTCAGCTATATAATTATATATCAAATCACTCTGCTGACATCTTAGTTATCCAGTCAGTCAAGAGAAAACGCTCCCTACTGCCTTCTATAGATGGTTTTGACTTCCCTCCCATAGTAGAGCAAAAGGGCTCAGGGCAACTCATTCAAACAGCTATTTACCTAAAGTCTTCCTTAAATTACAAACCCTTTGCACCTCTCATCCCTAGCTCAGAAAATCTCAGTACATGTGCTGTTGAAATCGAAATAAAAGGATCCAAAAACCTCAACATAGTTAACATATATTACCCCCACGGGTGTAATAAAAAAGGAACTACCGACTGGCTAAAATCCCTGGATCATGGCAGGGCACACTGGTGCGTGATGGGTGATTTTAATAATCACCACCCTCTGTGGGACTCTGCTAACCCTAGATACAAACATGCCAATAGCAACCTTGCTGACGTCATTTTGGAAACTGACTTTTGTATACTAAACGATGGCTCGGCAACCAGACTTCCAGACAGAGCTGACCATTCCCCGTCAGCAATCGATCTCTCCCTTTGCTCAAATGCCATAGTCACTGACATCGACTGGAACGTTTTCCCGGACGCCCTCGGCTCCGATCACTTACCCATTGTTCTTACCTTCCGCCACTTCGCCCCTAATCGCAATAACTCGGAGGTCAGAAAAAAGTACAATTACAAACAGGCAAATTGGGACAGCTTCCGTGCGGAGCTCGAGGGTGTCAGGGAGGAAACTCTCCTTACGGATGACATCGAAGCCTCTTACAATAACATACGTCAATGTATACTCACTGCTGCCAATAATCACATTCCGCTTAAATCAGTAAATCCTAACTGTAAGGCCAAAAGGAATGAGTGGTGGAATGCAGACTGTGATGAAGCCTTGGCAAACAAGCGATATCACATTAGGACATATCTCAGGCACTGCTCAGACGCTAACTTCACGAATATGAAGTCAGCTGAAATACAATTTAACCAGATCACCGCTGAGGCTAAACTTCAAAACTGGGAAAACTTTGTCCACAAAGAAACTAAAGATTACAAAGACTGTGGCAAAATCTGGAAGAAAATCCGCAGATTTAAATGTAGATACAGAACTAAAGAAAAGCCACTACTATCGGGTGATAAAATGACCACAACTGACTCTGAAAAGGCAAACCTATTAGCAGATACCTTTGCCAAAAATAGTCAATCAAAATCCCTAGATACTGAACGACTCAATTATAGGTTAGATCAGGAGAAGGGTTTCACATACCCCCCAGATGACAACCAGTTGCCTATAAACTGCATGTTTAAGGCAAAAGAAGTCCAAAACGCCATCTCTTCTGTGAAAGACCCAAAAAAATCCACAGGTTTAGACCCAATATCATATCACATGATAAAACATCTACCACCTAACTTTGTTAAGTTGCTCACTCAGTTTTTCAACCTATGCTGGTTAAAGGATACTATCCCCGCAGCGTGGTCAGACTCACAAGTAGTAGCAGTATTGAAGAGCGGAAAACCGGGCAATCTACCTGGCAGTTACCGCCCCATATCACTAACCCCCCACCTCAGCAAGATCTTTGAGCGTGTGGTGAACCAGAGGCTGGAGTTCCACCTCAATAAACACAATATCATTCCTACATGCCAGGCAGGTTTTAGGCAAGGTCGTTCGTGTGCGGACCACATTGTGCACGTCACTGAAAAAATCAAAAAGACCTTGGCACATAGTAATAATTCTCTTCTTGGAACCTTCTTTGATATTAAATCTGCGTACGACAGCGTCTGGCATGCTCGTCTACTCCTAAAACTCGGCAGAATCGGTGTCTCTGGCCACATGTACCAATTCATCAAAAACTTCATCAGCAATCGCAAGATGTCTGTCCGAGTGGGCTCTTCGGTGTCCGAAACCCATGCGCTGGACATGGGGGTTCCCCAGGGCAGTATCATCGCGCCAAACTTATTCAGCATCATGCTCTATGACATTACTTCTGTTAAGGTTAACGGTGCCAGTGTACTTCTGTATGCGGACGACCTCGCCTTAATAGACACTAATAGACCACGCCATAACAGAGTTACCAACACTGTTGACTTATCTTCTTACCAAACTAAAATCGACAACCTCTGTCAATATATGTACACCAACGGCTTCCAGCTAGCCTCAAATAAAACAGTCTTTCTTGTTGTCTCCCGTAGACAACTGTACAGGAACTGCAGTATAAAGATAGGTTGTGATATTATCAAACCGAGCTCAGAAGTTAAGTTCCTCGGCGTTATCATCGATACCCGACTTAACTGGACCAGTCATATCGAACATCTGATCAATAAGGCCAACAAGGATCTTTATATCATACGCTACCTGGCGTCCCAATCCTGGGCCAGAGGACGTAAGTGTGTCACAGAGGTAGTGCGGGCATTAATTCGCTCCCGCCTCCTTTACGGGTGCGAAGCTTATTTCGCGACGCGCCCGGCGCTCATGAAAAAACTGGCTATTATAGAGTGCAGGGCGCTCAAAATAGCTCTGGGACTCTCCCAACAAGCGAGTAAGAGTCGAGTCTACAGCGAGTGTGGGTGGCTGCCCCTTGTGGATGAGATAAAACTCCGTTCAGCTCAGTATGCTGTCAGAGCCCACGCGGTAGAGAACTCTGCCTGCGAGGTCCTGACTGACTTTTTTCCTCAGCACCAAAATTATGAGGCCAACACCAAACATAGCACTCAACTCTTGGCCAAAACGCTACCCTTATCCGACACAGTAAACCGCATTCTAGCCGATAGCGGGGTGAAGGTCAGTGAGCTGGCCAGGGTCCCCCCGCCCTCCTACCCGCCTTGGCTTGAGGAAACCCCTACTATCATATACGACAGTGAAGATAATACTACCAAAAAAGATAACCCCGTCTACCTAGCTACTGTTACAAAAGAAACCCTAAACTACAAATTCTCGGAGCATTTAAAAGTCTTTACTGACGGATCCAAATTTGCAGACGGCAGCGTTGGCTGCGCCTTTGTGATCCCAGATCTCAAAATCTCAAGGAAATATACTCTTAATAAAGACATCTCCATATTCTCAGCCGAGCTATTTGCCTTGCTCATGGCATGCACTTTTATAAATGACCTCCCAGTCACACCGCGTGCGGTAGTTTTCTGCTCTGACTCGCGCTCTTCATTACAAGCTCTGCATCGAAACACATCAAATCGGGCAGAGCTACAAAGAGAAATCCTCTTTATATGTCACCAGTTAATCTCATCCGGCACATCCGTATCATTTCTCTGGGTCCCCTCTCACGTAGGGGTCCGGGGAAATGAACTGGCGGATGTCGCTGCCAAAGAAGCGGCAGAATCTAGCCCAGCTAACACTAACATCGGCTACTCAGTAACCGAGTTCTACAGTAAAATCCGTAAACTCATTCGAAGTCAGTACGTAACATCTCTGTCCTATCAACCCATTGATATGAACGATCTACACCCCGATCTCCCAACAAACCTCCTCACTATCTTCAGACGCCTCCGTGCCGGCGGCTGCCGCTTCCATATCTTCAACAAGTCCTGCCATTGTGGAGAACCCTATTCATTTCAACACATTTTCGCTCCATGCGCTACAAATAGAATTACCTTTAAAACCTTATATGACCATATGCAGCTCCATGGTCTGAGTCCCCAGGATTATCTGCGCAGTAGTAGTTCTCTAGGCTGGTCACACAGCTTGCTGCTGTGCCGACTGGTCAGGGACTCGGACATGGGGCTGTGGGTATAACTAAGCCCAGATTATCACATCAGCGTGTTTCAGTTTGAGGTCGAGTGGCTCCCGCCATCCCTCCTGATTCCAGCGACTACCTTCTAGACAACATATCCTCACCCAAGGCCCACTAGTCGCCAAACTGTACATATTGTTTTTATTACCACGGCCTTCGTGGCTTACATCTTAATCCTTTTATTTGTAAAAAGTTTTGAGATTTATTGTTCGTGTTCCTCTTACTTGCTCATCTATTTGGTTTTATTGGTGATCCTAAAAGGTTCCACTTTTTAATTCGATTTGAAATAAAAAAAAAAATAATATTACAAGCCCGTTATTCAAGATATAGAATACAGACTTATAATTCTTACCAAGAAACATCTTAACTACTTTTCATTTTAACAAATTCCACAGAGCATTATCAACTCAACCCAACCCCCTGCCCTCCTCTCCTTATTTTTTGTTTCTTTCTTTCCTCTTTTTGAAAGCGGACAAACACTCAAGTCCTTAATGGCTCAAAACCGTAGGACTTTTAATATTAATTTTAACGTAATTTTATGTACTGGCCTTCCTTTGAGAAGCCATAACTTGCTCAGTCCTGTTTGAGTGGAGTTCGCCTCCAAAGGTGATTAACACGGTTACATTCGTCGACAAGGATGGGACTCGACATGGTCAGGAATGGCATTATGGCCACTGAATCATTTTCGTGCTGTTCCCATTCCACGAATCTGGGAGGGACCTAAGCTTGGCGGGTCCATAGTTCGGACCCGGCGAAGCCGGCGTACGGCTCTAAGTACTTCTTCCCGGCGAAGCCGGCTACCCGGCGAAGCGGGTATTCATTCTAGTGATTAAATACACGTGTAATAAATATTTCATACACGTGTAAGAAATGATTAAATACACGTGTGATTAATATTTCATGCACGTGTAAGAAATGTTTAAATACACGTGTAATTATTTATTACACGTGTATTTAATTATTTTTTACACGTGCATGAAATATTTATTTTGTAACTTCTGTCTTTTCAGAATGTTTCTTCTCCGTTCATCCCGGAGAAAGCGATTTTTTTTATGTATCGTAAGAATGCGTCCCATGTTCCTCGAGAGACAAGTTCAAGGGCGCGCAATATCCCCCTAACGAGCTAGGCAGGGAAAAGATTGGGTGAAATTTTTAAAGAAAACATATGATTATTTGACATTTTACATTCAACTACATTCAGGGGCAGCATGCAGCCACATAAATGAAGACAGTGTCAAGTAATACGCAGAATATAGGCTACGCTAATTGCAGACATCATGTAACTTCCACGCATACGACATTTTTGTGTGAAGCGCGTCAACAGTAGCTCTCGCATTTTGAAGATATTGTTTTTAATACTCGTCATTAAGGTGGCTTACTTCAGTTTTTAACTAATAAATGAATGTAGATTCTAGACCTAAAATCAAAATAACGATTTTACAAACTTCATTTTTCGAAAAAAAGTTGGACCCATTTGGCGACATTTTTTGAAAACGACCCATATATCAACTCTGCTTCCCCGTCGCGATTTAACCTTCGTGGTTGAAAACGACGTTAAACACCAAATAAAGAAAGAAAGAAACTCTGCTTCCGCGTGCGGGCGACATAAAAGTGTGTAGCGCCTGCGGTGGACACAACTATAGGCGTTCCACGATCCAGGGCGTGAACGTGCAGCAGGCTGGGATAATCTGCAGTGCCGTCGTCCACGCCCTGGATCGTGGAACGCCTAGTGAACCACGGACTGAATAACTTATGATCTGTACTGAGACAAAGGCGAGGTCGAGGCCATGTTATAGTACACAGGCGCACGAGTACGAGCGTTATTATGAGTCCCTAGCTATGAACGCTTTGTTGTTGTTGTTGTTGTTGTTGTTGTTGTTGTTGTTGTTGTTGTTGTTGTTGTTTATTTATTTATATGGGAGATTTATATAGCGCTTGACATTCTCTAAGCGCTTTACATATTAATTTCTGCCGGCCAGTAAATCTCAAGCCATTACGGCGAATATTTACTTTTCACGGCTTATCATTCCAAGTCACACGGGTATTTGGTGGACATTTTTTATCTATGCCTGTACATTTTTGCCAGGAAAGACCCTTTTGTCAATCGTGGGATCTTTAACGTGCACACCCCAATGTTGTTGTTGTTGTTGTTGTCTTTTGTTGAGCGACGCTGATTAAAGCAAAAGTTGGATGTGTTCAAAACTACACAACTTCAGCTGAACCCAACCCAGTTGGAAAACCGTTCTTAAAGTGTGACTAGCACAACAAATATGGTGCAGGAAAGACGAGAGTTCTTGAAACAGCTGACGTGGTTGTGACACGAGACTGTGTGTCATTTTACAGCTTGACCTTGCTACATGTTCGTGTTGTGACAGGGGAGGCTACCGCTCCTTTCACAGCAGACTCTGCACCCGAGTTGTTGGCCTTTAAGTCAACACCTCTGGATTGTGGAATTCTGTTTGTGATGGGGTCTGGTGGTTTCCGATTGTCTGTATGTTCATGGAAACCTTCGGGTTTGCATAACAGTTTTTATAGGGCTAAGAAATTAGCCCTAACATTTTCAATCCTGTTTGATTGCACTTCGCCTCCCGAGGTAATCGTAGTGTAACGGCACTCGGTTACATCTGGCGCTTGCGAGCAGGGATGGGACTCGGCATGATATGTTCAGGTAATGGCATAATATGACCACTGAACATTTTCGTGCTGTTCCCATTCTGCGAACTTGGGATGGACAGTGGTCCCCCGGTTCGGAACTTCGGGACGAAGTTCATTCAAACGGGGGCGATTGTGACAGGGGAGGCTACCGCTCCTTTCACAGCAGACTCTGCACCCGAGTTGTTGGCCTTGTGGAATTCTGTTTGTGATGGGGTCTGGTGGTTTCCGATTGTCTGTATGTTCGTGGAAACCTTCGGGTTTGCATAACAGTTTTTATAGGGCTAAGAAATTAGCCCTAACATTTTCAATCCTGTTTGATTGCACTTCGCCTCCCGAGGTGATCGTAGTGTTACGGCACTCGGTTACAGTGTAAAGTCATGTTAATGCATGAGTTACAACGAGAGACGGCAAATGTGTGTGTGTGTGTGTGTGTGTGTGTGTGTGGTATGACTGTGTGTATGTGTGTGTGTGGTATGCCTGTGTGTGTGTGTGTGTGTGTGTGTGTGTGTGTGAGTGTGTGTGTGTGTGTGTGTGTGTGAATGTGTGTGTGAATGTGTGTCTGTGTCTGTGTGTCTGTCTGTTTGCGTGTATGTGTGTGTGTGTCTGTGTGTGTGTGTGTGTGTGTGTGTGTGTGTGTGTGTGTGTGTGTGTGTGTGTGTGTGTGTGTGTGCGCTGCAGGTACAGGTGACAAGTCATATTGCGTATATAAAACAATCTGTCATCGTATGTATGCAGATGCAAGTTCAGTGTCTTGTGCCTCTCCAGCTGAGCTATGGCTTATCTTTGTGCCGGTTTATCGAAACCGCCCTGTGAACTTTGATTGCAAGCTATGCATTATTATTTGCAAGTGGCTGCTTAAAGGTACTGAACTTGTCAAATCCAGGTGCACGGAGCCCCTGGGGCTTTTAGTCATACCTCAGGCAGCTATCCGTTAGAAGAACTACCAAGTTTCATTGACTTGCACCCAAAGAGTCAAGAACTGCGATTGTTTTACGAATTAATTTCGTACTTGGACCCGGCTGGTCTTGACCTATTTTTGGATCTAAATTTAGATCAGGTAGATCACCACATCATGCACAAAAAGACACGTCACTAGCAAACTATGTCAGACGTCATCATGAGTTTGTGTAAAACAAAATGGAGGCCGGAATCACTCAGTTGAATCATAGATGTGTATTGGATATCTATGGTTGAATCGAACTCCGACCAAATACCACGTAATAACTAGGGTAATTTATGCACTCGCGTGACCAAGAAACTGTTGAGCTTCACATATGTCGTCGTTGGGTAGTTTTGGGTTTGTTTTACTACCATAGGAGGATTGTTGAACTGTAAATGCACTCAGCTGCAACAAAAACGCAAAACGAAGGCTGTGAGCTGCACTGTGCCTTTAACCCACCACTAAAACCTGAAGCAACTTAACTGTTATCTTTAACTTGCGCAGACAGAGGCAATCTCTTGCAAATCTTTATATCTCGTCGCCGCAGAACTAGGCCAACCTGCAGCAAGCCTTTTTTACATTTAGTCAAGTTATGACTAAATGTTTTAACATCGAGGGGGGAATCGAGACGAGGGTCGTGGTGTATGTGCGTGTGTCTGTGTGTGTGTGTGTGTGTGTGTGTGTGTGTGTGTGTGTGTGTGTGTGTGTGTAGAGCGATTCAGACTAAACTACTGGACCGATCTTTATGAAATTTGACATGAGAGTTCCTGGGTATGAAATCCCCGAACGTTTTTTTCATTTTTTTGATAAATGTCTTTGATGACGTCATATCCGGCTTTTCGTGAAAGTTGAGGCGGCACTGTCACGCCCTTCGACGAAGCCCGGACTTCGGTATTGCATTTCAGCTTGGTGGCTTAAAACTTAATTCATGACTTTGGTCATTAAAAATCTGAAAATTGTAAAAAAAAATTAAAAAATTATAAAACGATCCAAATTTACGTTTATCTTATTCTCCATCATTTGCTGATTCCAAAAACATATAAATATGTTATATTCGGATTAACAACAAGCTCTGAAAATTAAATATATAAAAAATATTATCAAAATTTTTTTTCGAAATCAATTTAAAAACACTTTCATCTTATTCCTGATTCCAAAAACATAATAGATATGATATGTTTGGATTAAAAACACGCTCAGAAAGTTAAAACGAAGAGAGGTACAGAAAAGCGTGCTATCCTTCTCAGCGCAACGAATACCCCGCTCTTCTTGTCAATTCCACGGGCACTGCCTTTGCCACGGGCGGTGGAGTGACGATGCTACGAGTATACGGTCTTGCTGCGTTGCGTTGCGTTCAGTTTCATTCTGTGAGTTCGACAGCTACTTGACTAAATGTTGTATTTTCGCCTTACGCGACTTGTTATGACTTGACACTGTTCCCATTGACACACCAAGTTACTTTAGACAAGCGCTTAGAACTGTACCAGAGACTATAGAGTATATGTATACTCTATAGTCTCTGACTGTACCCACGGAATACGCGCTATATAAGCTTCATATTGATTGATTGATTATACGGGCTAATGTCGGGGCTATGATAAGGAAGCTTCGGTCACAACACACGGTACACCTAATGTTTGACATTTTCTGTAAAGTTCTACATAGAGCAGCTGTGTCGACGATTAACAATAATTTGTTCATGGCGAGAGTAAGCTCATGCATTACGTTTGTACCGTACACACACACACATATATATTTACACACACACACACGCACGCACGCGAGCACGCGAGCACGCACGCACGCACGAGCGCAAAAACGTGTTTGGTCAAGGGAGATAATTTGAAGCCATTTTTTTTTAAACAGAAGAGTTGCATAGTGTTGTCCTCAAAAAATAGAAATAAATAAGGAATAATGGTCTCTGCACACGCTGTCTACATACGTTTTCTTGATTACATGGCTTTAAAGTGAAAATCTTCTCAGAATTTTTCACAAATAAAAATCAAGGGAGGCAATTAATATGATACAAAGAAGGAAACTGTACATATTCAATGAAGTATATATCTCTAAAAAGTGGTTATATATTCCCATGGGGTTCGATATTGGAAAAACAAAGAAATGTCTTTCTTCAATTCTCTGTCAATAAACTACTTACTAAAATCCTCAAGTAGCATTTCTGACAAGTTCTTTCAAGTTCTATCTTCCGTTCCGGCTCCGTCACTCAGTAAGCAGTGTCTCTCAGCAGAATACACTCTTTATTATTGCCTGAGCTCTCTCTCTCTCTCTCTCTCTCTCTCTCTCTCTCTCTCTCTCTCTCTCTCTCTCTCTCTCTCTCTGTCTTTGTCCCTCTCTCTTCTCTCTCTTTTCTCTCTACCTCTCTTTCTCTCTCTCTGTCTGTCTCTATCTGACTGTCTGTCTGTCTGTCTCTCCTCTCTCTCTGTCTGTCTCTCTCCCCCGCCGCCCCCGCCTCCCCCCTCCCCGTCTCTCTTTCTCTGCACGCACCTGCTTTAGCAAAGCAGTTCAAGTTTTGAATTGTGTGCACTCACATCAGTGGTGAAGACGAGCAGCATGTTGTCTATACCAGTGTCCTCCAGGGCCTGTGTCACGTTAGCGAACGCCTCGTCCAGTGCTGACACCATGCCTGGCATCGTGCACGTGCAACACGTGTACACATAGATAAACACACACACACACACACGTGCACGCGCGCGCTCACACACACACACACATGCCCTCACGCACGCACGCACGCACGCATACATACACACACACGCAAACACACACACTTACACACACACTTACACCAGGGATGTTGCTACAAATTCATACCTATAGGACAAATGTCCTGAGTTCTTCAGCATCAATAGGACATTTGACCGCTTTCAGAAAGTGTAATAGGACATTATGAATTTGCGCCAAACAGCTTATAACACATTCCATGGAATTGTTCCAAAGTCATGCGCCCACACGCACACACACACACACACACGCGCGCGCGCGCGCGCTGTAGAACACACACATAATATAGTAAATACATCAACACAGTGTGCGTATAATGTTGTATTTGTTTAGTTTCAAAGAAACCACAAAAAAGAAACCAACAGGGACACCTTCAGAGCTCTTACTTTGATTACAAACTGCATGATTTGGATAAAAGTTGAAAAACAAAATGGTCGGTTTGATCTAATGCTGATCTTTTGCAGGCTTTAGTTTTTTTTTCCAGCGGCATAATTCAGTGCTTCGTCTCGTATCGAAAACAAAAGCAGACGACAAATTTAGTCAGTTGGAGTTGTCTCCCGTACTCCTGTAGCATGCACTGATCTAAAAATAATACACTATTTTTAGATCAGTGCGCTGCACCGAGACGGTTATACCCAAACGGTGCATACCACAAACGGTTCTGGAATTCCCGACAAAAGAAAAGATCCGCACGCGGCACTGGCAACTTCAGTGTCAGCTGAACACGAGAGCGTTCGGTGTTTTAGAAGATTTGTATCTTGAAATGAAAATTAACGATTATCGCGCTGTCCGAAGGAATGGAGTCGAGTACATATCGGACAATGACCACGCTCAGGCTAAAACGATAGGACATCTGACCGACATGCGGCAATGTGAATCGGACATTTGGGGATTTTCATCGTTATATATGTCCGATGTCCGACGCCTAACGACATCCCTGTTACACACACACACACACACACACACACACACACACACACACACACACAGACGCTCTCTTTACTGCGAACGCACGCACAAAAACATATGGAACTCTAATAGGAGAAAAAAACATTTGTTTTGCAACTTCGATCACGTTTAGTGTTTTTGTCGAATAAAGAACTGGTATGGATTTCAGCTTGTGTGTGTTTAATATGTGAGTGTAGCGCTGTTCGTGGCTGTACGCGGCGTTTTTGCTGCGACACTTAGTTTCTGGGAGTGTTTTAAAGCCAGTCTTACCCAAGATCGTGTTACACGCAAATACACGCACACACACACACACACACACACACACACACACACACACACACACACACACACACACACACACACACACACACACCATATCCAGTGAAAAAGATATTTGTGCGAATTCTTTTTTCTTTCTTTATCGTGCAATATATTTTTTAATGTTCCACGTGAAGCGTATTACAGGCCAATACAATTGTCATAATCAACAACACTTGAAGATCGTATCGGGAAGGATTTTAGGTATCTTGAACTATTGATATTATTTAGCGCTATTCCCCAACCTCTCTGTTCTATCTCAGACCAGAGCTGAGTCCTACTCTTCTATCCCCAGGCCTAAAAGCTGAAAGGCCAGTTATCGCGATGTTCCTTTTTCATTCTTCACCTATTCTAACCGTGTTCCCCACCGTCTCCTGCCCCCGCGCCACACAAATTAGCTCTTCTGAAATCAGTCCTCCCGGATCCATCCCCTTCTTTCAAGTCCTCCGCACAAACCGACTAGTGACCCTTAAATTTACCTTCATCAGCCCCCCTCCCTATTCTATCAATGAACCAACCTTCTTTCCCACTCCCACTCCCCCTCCCAACCCCCCTCTCCACCCAACAATAATGAACTCCTCTCTCGAGTCCTCAGCACCAGCCAGGCGACCAGTTACCCCCGAAGTTCTTGGGGTTGGATTTTGGGTCGGAGGGAGGGTTCTGTGCCGGCACCAACGACTTCATCCAGTATTCCAAGCGTTGCTTCAGGCGCTGTAGGTTCTCTGGGTCTTTCTCAGAAAGGTCGTTGTGCTCCGTGGGGTCCTCTGAAACAAATACAGTTTGCTTGATAAAAATGTCATGTTACTTTGGCATAACAGTATCTTGGTCGTGGTGCTCTGTGGGGTCCTCTGATATAAATACTGTTTGTTGGAAAAAAATATGTTACTTTGGCATAACATTATCTTCGTCGTGGTGCTCTGTGGGGTCCGCTGATATAAATACAGTTTGCTTGATAAAAAAAAATGTCATGTTACTTTGGCATAAAAGTATCTTGGTCGTGGTTCTCTGGGCATGTGGGTTCCTCTGATATAAATACAAGTTTGCTTGATAAAAAATGGTTATGTTACTTTGGCATAAAATCTCTTGTTCGTGGTGCTCTGTGGGTTCCTCTGATATAAATACAATGTGCTTGATAAAAAATGGTTATGTTACTTTGGCATAAAATCTCTTGTTCGTGGTGCTCCGTGGGTTCCTCTGATATAAATACAATGTGCTTGATAAAAAAAATGGTTATGTTAGTTTGGCATTACATCTCTTGTTCGTGGTGCTCTGTGGGGTCCTCTGATATAAATACTGTTTGCTTGATAAAAAATGTCAAGTTAATTTGGCATAACAATACATGTATCTTGGTCGTGGTGCTCTGTGGGGTCCTCTGATATAAATACTGTTTGTTGGAAAAAAATGTCATGTTACTTTGGCATAACAGTATCTTGGTCGTGGTGCTCTGTGGGGTCCGCTGATATAAATACAGTTTGCTTGATAAAATAATGTCATGTTACTTTGGCATAAAAGTATCTTGGTCGTGGTGCTTTGTGCATGTGGGTTCCTCTGATATAAATACAGTTTGCTGGATAAAAAATTGTAATGTTACTTTGGCATAAAATCTCTTGTTCGTGGTGCTCTGTGGGGTCCTCTGATATAAATACTGTTTGCTTGATAAAATATGTCATGTTACTTTGGCATAAAATCTCTTGCTCGTGGTGCTCTGTGGGGTCCTCTGGGAAAAAAAGTCATGTCACTTTGGTATATACGTATCTTGGTCTTTCTCAAAACGGTCCTGGTGCCCTGTGGGGTCCTCTGAAATAAATACAGTTTGCTGAATTAAAAAAAATGTCATGTTACTTTGGCATAAAAGTCTCTTGTTTTTTTACTAGACGGGTCCGGATGCTCTGTAGGGTCTTCTGAAATAAAAGTCTCTGGTTCTGTCTTTGTCATGTCCCGGTGCACTACGGTGTCATTAGAAAAATTAGAGTAAACTTGATAAAAACATGTCATGTTACTTTGGTATACCAGATATACTATCAATGTCTTTTTGATCTTTCTGGAACATGTCGCGGTTCAATTTGGGGGCATCTGAAATAAATAAAGTATACGTACTTGATAAAAAAAAAAGTCATGGTATACAAGTTATGCTACACAAGTTCCTGTGTCTTTCTGAGGCATGTCGTGGTGCTCTGTGGTGTAAATACAGTTTGGTTCAGAAAAAGTTATGTTTTGCGCCGATTTTGTAAGAAAAAGCTATGCATGTCTCACCTTTGACGTTGAAAAGCATGTATTCGGGTATCTTGGTATCGTCAGCGATCGGTAAGTCAGGTGTGCTGCCGTCAAGCTTGGGTGGAGGATACCAGCCATTATAGTCACCTGCCCCTCCCTTGATCAGCTTGAAATCCCCGTACCTGTTCATAGATAATAAATGCAATTGAAATCCCCTTGTAGGACATCTTAAAGGTCAAAAGATAAACTGTGTGTGTCCACGCACGCACGCACGCACACACGCACCCACCGTGCGGCACGCACACACACACACACACACGCACGCACGCACGCACACACGCACGCGCACACACACACACACACACACACACACACACACACACACACACACACACACACACGAAATACCCAGCACTGACGGCACAGCCCTTGCACTGTAAACGATTACATTCATAATGTCAAATCTGGCCATGCGTTTTTCCTTCTTTTTTGTTTACACGAAATAAGACCACAGCCATTCACTGGGACACATACCAGAAATCAACTTCTTGACTGCTCCCAATGCATTATTTTTAATGAATTTACAGATTTGGAGATTGCCCCCAGATTAAGAACAGAAATCGATCCATTTATCCAACAAGAACAAAATGTCTAGTCTACTCTACACAAAAAGTAACCAGGGTGTTGATTTTTGGTAGGTGTCTCGGCAGGTAGAGGGATAACCTTATCGCGTGTAAAACGCGAAGCCAAGTATGAGATGGTGAGCCAACTGTTTTCACGGGAAGGACTGTTCCATTTAATGGAAGGGCGCTGGTTCTGAGACTGAGGACCCTTAGTTCTCGAGATAGGTGTGACCACATGACGTCATTTATACTTTCGTCATCGAAGATATTCAATCAGTGTCATTTCTCAGTTCTGTGTTCTGCGGTCGTTTTGACTGACTTGACAAGTTGAGAAAACCAATGACACTTCATTTTTGCGAAGCAACTGAATATGAAAAGAAAAGAAAGCGTGCAGAAGTATGTTTGGGTCCTGCAAGATTTTATGACCAACGATTTCTCCCTTGGAAGAAAATGAAGAGGTCTGCTTTGAAGGTAGGGAGATTTTACAGCGCACACGGTGGTAAATTGCAAGTCGTATTGGACAAGAATGTTGTTATTCTTCTTTCTTCGAAGTACCATAGATTTGTTCTTGGACATATTTTCGAGCTGTGCATTGTTATATTATGGAAAAATACGTTTGAACACAAATTCGCAAAGAAATTTGGATCATTTGCTCCGGAACTGCAACGGAAAACAAAAAATTCTGGCTCAATATGCGGCAACATGCTGGTAGTGTCATATTTTTTAAATGGGTGTGGAAGAACTGCTCATAATTAACATAGCATTCCGGCCCTGTTCTTTTTTTCGTCACACCCAAAACCGTTATTTGTTTTGGGCGACGCAGCATCAATTAACACTTTCTACCCCACCAGTATGTTGACCAAGTTTTTTTTATAGCCGAGACCAGCTGTGCTGCAGCAGGTCAGTCAGAATTGTAGTAACTGTGTGGTAGATGGACGTTACAGGAAGCGACTAAAGCTAACAGTCTGAGTGGATATATCCGTACCTGGTCAGATGGAGCCATATGAGTGGGTACGGATATAGCCGTACCTAGGAGACAATGAGTTAACGCTTAGAGTAGGGGAAGGGCCCCTAATATGGACCACTTTTTGTTTATTGCTGATAACTAGCTTGTTTTCTTGCGAAGAAGTTTCATTTTGTGGTTGGTAGTCCTTCTCTCTTAGTTTAACAGTTAGGCCTAATTAGAGTGAAATAGCTTTGATAGACCTTCAGCAAAAATTAAATACAGAAAAAATCACAAATGGTCCATATTAGGAGCCTGGGCGCTCAATATGGACCAGTGAAGCGGCCTTCACGAATCACTGTAAAAAGCCCCCTATACTTCAAAATAACATGATACAACTTAGTGTGCAAGTCAGACTTATTCAAATATGCTTTAGATTGAGCTGTTTCGGGTTGATGAGAGCATTATTTGAAGCACACCAGGAAACTGAAGAAGCTTATCAAAAACAGAGTGAAAATAAGTGAAATTATCAACTTCCACAAAAAAAAAAGACTATTTGTTATATTTTTTTGAAATCTCGAGGGCTAGTTATAGGTTATTTTCAGCAAGCTTCTTAATGAATTAATTAAAATTGCCTTTAGTTTTTATTTTCTTCGATTTGTTGAAGGTGGTCCATATTAGGGGACTCACACATACTTTGAGGTTTTGCTATTATTTTTTGTTTGCAGTAGAAACTCGGGGTACACACTGTTAAAATGTAACAAATACTGTCTTAGCTATCATATATAGTCATTTTTACATTTAGTCAAGTTTTGACTAAATGTTTTAACGTAGAGGGGGGAATCGAGACGAGGGTCGTGGTGTATGTGCGTGTGTGTGTGTGTGTGTCTGTCTGTCTGTGTGTGTGTGTAGAGCGATTCAGACTAAACTACTGGACCGATCTTTATGAAATTTGACATGAGAGTTCCTGGGTATGAAATCCCCGAACATTTTTTTCATTTTTTTGATAAATGTCTTTGATGACGTCATATCCGGCTTTTCGTGAAAGTTGAGGCGGCACTGTCACGCCCTCATTTTTCAACCAAATTGGTTGAAATTTTGGTCGGGTAATGTTCGACGAAGCCCGGACTTCGGTATTGCATTTCAGCGTGGTGGCTTAAAAATTAATTAATGACTTTGGTCATTAAAAATCTGAAAATTGTAAATAAAATATGTTTTTTATAAAACGATCCAAATTTACGTTTATCTTATTCTCCATCATTTGCTGATTCCAAAAACATATAAATATGTTATATTCGGATTAAAAACAAGCTCTGAAAATTAAATATATAAAAATTATTATCAAAATTAAATTTCCCAAATCAATTTAAAAACACTTTCATCTTATTCCTTGTCGGTTCCTGATTCCAAAAACATATAGATATGATATGTTTGGATTAAAAACACGCTCAGAAAGTTAAAACGAAGAGAGGTACAGAAAAGCGTGCTATCCTTCCCAGCGCAACTACTACCCCGCTCTTCTTGTCAATTTCACTGCCTATGCCGTGAGCGGTGGACTGACGATGCTACGAGTATACGGTCTTGCTGCGTTGCATTGCGTTCAGTTTCATTCTGTGAGTTCGACAGCTACTTGACTAAATGTTGTATTTTCGCCTTACGCGACTTGTTACATTTAGTCAAGTTTTGACTAAATGTTTTAACGTAGAGGGGAGAATCGAGACGAGGGTCGTGGTGTATGTGTGTCTGTGTGTCGGTGTGTCTGTGTGTCTGTGTGTCTGTGTGTGTGTGTGTGTGCGCGTGTGTGTGTGTGTGTGTGTGTGTGTGTCTGTCTGTGTGTGTGTGTGTGTGTGTGTAGAGCGATTCAGACCAAACTACTGGACCGATCTTTATGAAATTTGACGTGAGAGTTCCTGGGAATGATATCCCCGGACGTTTTTTTCTTTTTTTCGATAAGTATCTTTGATGACGTCATATCCGGCTTTTTGTAAAAGTTGAGGCGGCACTGTCACACCCTCATTTTTCAATCAAATTGATTGACATTTTGGCCCAGCAATCTTCGACGAAGGCCGGACATCAGTATTGCATTTCAGCTTGGTGGCTTAAAAATTAATTAATGACTTTGGTCATTAAAAATCTGAAAATTGTAAAACAAAAAAAATTGTTTTTAAAACAATCCAAATTTACGTTTATCTTATTCTTCATCATTTTCTGATTCCAAAAACATATAAATATGTTATATTTGGATTAACAACAAGCTCTGAAAATTAAAAATACAAAAATAATTATTAAAATTAAATTTCCGAAATCGATTTAAAAACAATTTCATCTTATTCCTTGTGGGTTCCTGATTCCAAAAACATATAGATGTGATATGTTTAGATTAAAAACACGCTCAGAAAGTTAAAAAGAATAGAGATAAAGAAAAGCGTGCTATCCTTCTCAGCGCAACTACTACCCCGCTCTTCTTGTCAATTTCACTGCCATTGCATCGAGCGGTGGATTGACGATGCTACGAGTATACGCTCTTGCTGTAAAAATGCAGTGAGTTCAGTTTCATTCCGTTAGTTCGACAGCTTGACTAAATGTTGTAATTTCGCCTTACGCGACTTGTTTGTGTTATGAAAGCTTTGGCTGTGGACAGAAACGAGTCCGTTTTAGGCGGCAAATCTAGAGTGAACGCTGCCAAAAGTGAAAAAAAAGCGAAAAAGCCTAACGGTTTTGAGGTTTGTGTTTCTGCAACTGTTTTGACATGTGCAACTTATCCAGAGAGGGTGAATAAAGCGAATGAAATTGTTTTGAGCGCTCTAGCGCCGTTAGTTTGTCAGAACAGGAGGTGGTCCATATCAGGAGCCGGTCCATATTAGGAGCCTTTCCCCTACGTGTAATGTCTCATGGCAGAAAAAGAGCGCGCGTCTCACCTGATAGCCGATATGTTGTTCACTTCGTCAATGTTGTAGACAAACTCTGTTCGCCTGGAGGCCGCTCCGCCGGTGATGGTCTGTAGCTGACTGACGCCATCAATGCCCCCTTCTGACGTCACATAAATAATGACGTCAGAACGACATGTGTACCATTTTGTTAGTGCTTTTAGGGTGAGTACGGTCATTGAAAACTCTGCAGTTTGCTTCATAACGATGACATATAGCCCTCATTTGAATATTTAGATGAATAGGCAATGCTAGAAATAACTCTTTTGTGTTTCTTTGTGAGAGAGGTTCTTTTTTCAAAACTTACTAAATGCAAAAAGGAAAACAAACATACCTTCCTTAATATCGGCTAACTCCAGAATGGTAGGAAACCAGTCGACAGCATGGATCATCCTGCCGGCACAAAACATTTTTTATTTTAAATCACGGAAAGAAATAGAACTGGGGGAGAATGTTGTCCAGCTCTTTACAATGTTGTTATTGACATTTTTGCATTTGATCTTTTGACGTGACAAATTTAAAGGTGTACTATGCAAGGGGCCATTTATAAAATTAAAAAAAGTGTTCGGGCGAAATGGACATTCGCTGTGCATCGCTGTGCTTCGCTACTCCTTTAATGCAGCCGAGTCAAAGGCAAATCATACTTGTTCGAGTCAAAATAGCGGGACCTATTGTTTCGTTGGAAACGGGATATTGTTTATATTGCTAACCGGACCTATATCTGTGTTTTGAAATATATACAAAATGCCTTTTTCTCTCTCGCTTTAATGAGGTTTGTCTTCAGACGAGTGCAGACATGTTCTCCTGCGCATTCTTTCCGCACATGCTCGCCACTGTGCTCTCGCTACAGCAAAAAAGTAACGGATTGCCTTCACAGCCGCTTAACAGCTTTTTTTTACTCATTCGTTCGTATCATTCAACAAGATCAAATACACCTGCAAAAGAAATGCCCCTGCTTTATTATGTGATAATTCGCTCATACAGACCTTTCTCAAGTGGTTCACAGTAAAAAATATTTCACAGTGGTACCTGTGATAAAAGGACACCTTGGGGGCCAGCCAAAAGTGTCCTTACATTACAGGTGGCCTTTCACGACAGGTATATTTTGGTCAAGGTAACGATAGAGAAAGGGACCACAAAAGCTGTACTTTTTGGGGAGGTGTCCCTCTCCTGGAACGACCTCATCTCGCAAGTACCACCGCACCGCGGTTCAATGCTATGCTAATTAAATACTTTGGTCCCCAGTTATTGTGACTATTTGGGACACGAGGTGTTCATACGCTGAGAATCCGCGGTTCAACAAAACTGCGAGAACGGCCTTAACTGGCATATAAGGCCATACTTGTCATCTTCATGTAATTTATACGTAGGTGTATCTGAGTGTGCATGAGTTGCTAATGCGAAAGAATGTGTATGAGTGCGCCTTGAGTCGCCTTATGGTGAGATATGTGCGCGTTGTAAATTCTCGTATTATTATGATTATCATAAATTATGAATGAAATGACACGGGAATTAATGCTTTAATTGGGTGCGAAATATGTCGCAATAGTGTTTTGGCCTAGTTTATATACCCACTCGTTGTTGGTGTATCCAGTCTTGGCCTAGTTTATATACCCACTCGTTGTTGGTGTATCCAGTCTTGGCCTAGTTTATATATACCCACTCGTTGTTGGTGTATCCAGTCTTGGAGAGGAGGTTCTTGCTGTAGACAAAGGCTGACGCCCGGGTCCCTCCCTGCCAGGTGGTGGTCTTGGCTCCACGTAGCGGCCAGTTGTTGGCTCCCTTATAGGTAGGTCCTCCATTCTGTTACAGTAATCGGCAAACGATTAATACACTATAGGAACAAGAAACTGCAGGTGAGAAGAACAAGAACAACAAGATACAGAAACACTACTAGTTTAAGAATCACTGTTTGCTAAGAAGAGGCGAGATGTCTGTTTCTTGGGTTAATAACCGAAAAGAAGGGGAAAGAAAGGCTAGAACGAGGAACGTATTAGCAAACAAACAAACTGAGCGATTAAGAATGGTTTTCATCCTTGAGTTCTCTCTCTAAAAAATGGTTATATATCCTCGTGGGGTTCGATATTGGAAAAACAAAGAAATGTCTGTCTTCCACTCTCTGTCAATAAACTGCCAAATAAAATCTTCAAGCAACATTACTGTCAAGTTCTCTCTTCCCTTCACTGTCAGTAAGCTGTCTCTCAGCAGAATACACTCTTTATCATTGCCTGCACACACACACACACACACACACACACACACACACACACACACACACACACACACACACACACACACACACATATACACACACACATACACACACACACAAACACACACACACACACACACACACAACCACACACACACTCTCTCTCCAACTCTCTCTCGGTCTTTCGGCCCCTCTCTCTCTCTCTCTCTCTCTCTCTCTCTCTCTCTCTCTCTCTCTCTCTCTCTCTCTCTCTCTCTCTCTCTCTCACCCCGTCTCTCTTTCTCTGCACGCATCCGCTTTAGCAAAGCAGTTCAAGTATTGAATTTTCTTTGCACTTACATCAGTGGTGAAGATGAGCAGCATGTTCTTGTCTATACCAGTGTCCTCCAGGGCCTGTGTCACGTTAGCGAACGCCTCGTCCAGTGCTGACACCATGCCTGGCATCGTGCACGTGAAACACGTAGAGAAATACATAAATACACACACACACACCCGCACGGTGTGTGTGTGGGTGTGTGTGTGTGTGTGTGTGCACGTTCAGTGCACGCGCGTGCACGCACGCACCACAACCACCAACACCAACACCAACACCAACTACACATCGTTTTCAAGATCAGAATAATTAACACCCTCAATCTGGTCAGTAGCTTATTTGCATTACTCACGTTTGCTCCATTCAGTGTGACCAGCCTATACTATACCCTTTCTTAGAAGACTCTCGACCGTAAATTATCAAGATAGTACACATTTACAGGACTGAAAGTTTTGGAAAATTGAAAAATTATCAAAACAAAAATAAAAAAACCGTCGAGGGACTAGGCCGAGGGGTAGGGGAGAAGGGGCTGTTGGTCCCTGGCAGGGTCAAAGGGCAGCGCCCGTTTGGGGTCAAAAGGGGGGAAACTCCCAGAAAATGAGAGCGTATCCAGAAACTTGAGGAAAATTGGGAATTCTAGATTTCGGACGAAAACTGTCACCTATATCTCCTTATTTAGCTTACCGCAGTAAATCCTACGATCCTTTGTCTGGATGTGAGAGTACATGTTCTCGAACCTTTTAGGAACCTGCAACGAAAGTAGCACCAGAATACTTTATTTAGTACATTCACTGTCAGTTTTTCAGACTTAAGTCTTGTTTTACCACAGAGAGGGAGAGAGGGGGAATTAACTGAAACAGACACACACACACACACACACACACCACACATACACACACACACACACACACACACACACACACACACACACACACTGGGGGCGGGGATATAGCTCAGTTGGTAGTGCGCTGGATTTGTATTCAGTTGGCCGCTGTCAGCGTGAGTTCGATCCCAGGTTCGGCGGAAATTTATTTCACAGAGTCAACTTTGTGTGCAGACTCTCTTCGGTGTCCGAACCACCCCCCCCTCCCCCCCCCCCCCCCCCCCCCCCCCGTGTACACTACATTGGGTGTGCACGTTAAAGATCCCACGATTGACAAAAGGGTCTTTCCTGGCAAAATTGCTTAGGCACAGTTAATAATTGTCTACCTATACCCGTGTGGCTTGGAATAAAAGGCCGTGAAAGGTAAATATGCGCCGAGATGGCTGCAATCTACTGGCCTTATATAAAATTCCATCTCACACGGCATTATTGCAGAGCGCCTAGAACTGTACCCACGGAATATGCGCGATATAAGCCTCATTGATTGATTGATTGATTGATAACAGGAGGCAGGCAGACAGAATGACAAACAAACAGTTAACCTCGAGCGGAGCATGAACGGACTGAAAGGGCAGGTAGAGGAAGAGCGGGGTGCTCTGGTCATGTGACCTGATGATCTCCTCCGCTCGGTCGGCCAGTAGCATCTGTGGAAAGAAGTCCATGCACATTCTTATCCGTCTGTGATGTGTTCTGATAAATCGTAGCACACACAGCACGGACTGACATACTCACAGAGACATACCGGCGCACGCACACAGGCTAACACGTTGGCAAGCACTTACACTCACGCGCACGCACATTCCCTTCCACTCACCTACCCCCCCCTCATACACATACACACGGGCAGACAGGTAGCCATACACACAGATACACATGCACACGCACGCACTCAGACACACACACCTTTACACACCAACATGCACACACACAACCATACACACTCTCTCTCACACAGACACACACACACATACACTCTCTCTCTCACTCACACACACACACACACACACACACACACACACACACACACACGCGGTACTCACACACACACACACACACACACACACTTACACACACACAAACACACACACTGACACACACACGCGCGTTCATACATGTATAACTTACAGCAGAATATACTCTGTCTCCATCGTGATAAATCGAAGTGTTGAATCGAAAATCGAACCCGGTCCCGCCCGCATCTGTAAGTACAGATAAGAAGAAGATAAATAAACATGGAAAATAGCCCGTCTGATGATATTCTTGACGTGGTTATAAAATCGAAACGCAACAACAACAAAAGTTTACCTCTCATGTGTGTATAATAGTCCTCGGCCCCGTTGTAGTAGCCAAAGAACGTGTCAAAGCCTCTGTAGGTAGGTGTGTATTTCCAGTTGCAAAAACCTAGATGCCACCTGACAGAGATAAGAATTATGCTTAGGCCCACTTGTATGCGCATATGGACACAACTTTTCAAATCCAATATTACACGAATACAGTTCTACACACAATTAATTACCACATCCCCATTGGCCTCACACTGAAAAGCAAACTACAGCTCTCCATTCTGCACGCCATTTATACGAATTCTGCTCATTAAAACTAGGTACATTTCAGATCTGATAAACAAGGGGAAGTAAGCTCTCTAAATGCATATATTACATGTGCAATAGAGTAAGTGAGAATTATGCGGAACCAATCTCCTAGCACCTAAGAGAATTACAAGCATTGAAATAAACAAGCAACTTTCATCCTCAAAATCCAAATCACGAGAACATTGTGAACCTCACACTTACTTTTCTGCTGCTTGCTCCTACACCGCCCCGCCCCCCCCCTCCCCCCAGCCTCTTCCTCGACGTCCATGACCGTATAAATGACCTTGTAAACCATAGATGTGTGCAGACTTTTACATAGCATCAGAGCATCCTCTCACTTGGACACACACTAAAAATCAACAGCCAGGCAGCTTTCGGTGCACAGTGGGACATTTCTGCAGAGTTAGTCCTTCAGATTGACATAGGTGTCAATTACGAAATTTCTAAAGCAAACGCACGCACGCACGCACGTACGTACGTACGCACGCACGCACGCACGCACGCACGCACGCACGCACGCACGCACACACGCACACACACACACACACACACACACACACACACACACACACACACACATGAATCCGTCTGCAGGCTGGATGCTCTCAACTATAAAAGCCTACACAGATCTATGGTGATGTACAGGTTGGTCTACACGATATAGACGGTTTACGTTTCGCAAAGAACAAGACAGAAGAAGTAAGTGAGTGATACTCACTTTCCAACCATGTGTGTTTGGTAGCCCGCCGATTTGAGCACTTGTGGCAGAAAAGTGATGTTTGCAGGTACATACTTCGGTAAGCTTGGACTTATTACCCAA